>NW_026927400.1:0-303426 GCF_032062105.1 Saccostrea cuccullata | reverse complement strand
TTTGAACATTATTTCAGCTTCTTCTCTGCAACCGCTTAACCAATTTTTGCATGAAGGAAGAACAAAAATTGTGCAAAAAAACTTTAATGGTCCCTGCTCCCCTGGGGCCTATGGGTGGAGCCAAAACAACTGAAATTTATACCATCTTACTAAATCTTTTTCATTACTCCTGGACATCAAGCAGTCAAACTCTATAGGTATGATTATAATAGGCATTGAATCCTCTGTAAAACCTGAGATTAATGGTTCGAAGGTCAAGGGTTCTAGTGCTAGTGCGGGGATATATGGGTTTATTATATGGCGAAAATAAAATTCTTTTGATTATATAGTGAAAATACTAGTACAACAATTCTTTGAAAATCTTCTTCTCTGCTCAAGGGCAATTAAATGAAATAACTTAGTACAAAATTATGTTGAACATCATAATTTGTGAATGTTGTGGCCCCAGCAGAGTCATTTTTTTTCTTAAATGAATATAAAGTGAAATGCACTAAATCTTTGAAAATCTTCTCTGCTCATGGATATTAAGTAAAATATTCAAGCTCATAGTTAAGATGAACATGGATGTCTCTTCCAAAATTGTAAATTTCATGGCCTCTGGATCAGTTTTTCTGGTATTAGGGTGGGACTCTATTGATTATAATATAGGAAAAATACATAAATCCTTTGAATGGTTGTATTTTGTTTTACGTGCTCTTTGAGAATTTTCACTCATATTGAGACATCTCAATGTACCGATGAAGGGCTTCGAAATTTGACCTTTACTTGTCACTCAGTGCCATTGAGCACTTAGGGATCTTTATCGTGCAAACGCCTGTCGTGACAGGGTTCCTCGGTTTTTAAGATATCTCATAAGAAGGATCGACCCACAACTTTCACTTCAAATTGCCGAAGAAACAGTTGCAACCCATTTTTTAATCGACTTAGGTCGTCGACCACGTGGCGCAGTGGTTAGAGCGTCTGCTCTAGAGTTTCAAAGTAGAGTTGATCCATACGTCGCGGGTTCGAATCCCACTGTGGGACGTTAAGATCGGTCCTTCGGATGAGACCGTATAAAATGACGTCCCATGTCGCAGTAAGTGCTTGCACGAAAAATATTCCTCCCTACTCAATAGCCCTTATGCCGAGTATAGGACAAAATTTGCAGCTCTCCACCAGCAAATGGTGGCGTCTTAATATGAGTGAAAAGTTCCAGAGAGGGACGTTAAACAATAAACAATCAATTGACTAAGGGCAGTCGCGGCAGATATACCATAAATTCTTTGAAAATCATCTTCTCTGCTCATGGGCATAATATGCATTTAGTACAAAATTATGATGATTAGGTATGTCTTTTCAAAAATTGTGAATTTTATGGCCCCAGAATTTTGTAGTTTTACGGACGCTACTGATTATATATTGAAAGTGCATTGAATCTTTGAAATCTTCTTCTCTGTTCCTGGTTATAAATAATTAAGTACATAGCTATAAGGAGCATCGATGCATCTTCCTAAATCGTGAATTTCACGACCTTTGGGTCAGGATTCAAGTATTTGGGTGGGGCTTTATTGATTATCATATAGAAAATGCATTGAACGTTTGAAAATCTTCATTTCTGCTCCTGAATATTAAATAAATTATCTAAGTACAAAGATATGAGGAGCATGGATGTCTCTTCCAAAATTATAAATTTCATTGCCTCTTGGTCAGGAGTTCTAGAATTAGGGTGCTGCCCTATTGATTACATGTATAAAGTGAAACTACATAAATTATTCGATTGATTGATTGTTTCTTGTTTTACGTCCATTTCGAGAATTTTTTAATCGTGTATATGTAGAGAATTGACTGTGATTGGTGTGTTTAAAAATTGATTCTGATTTCTATGGAAATGCTTCCTCGATAAAAATTTATACAATATAGTTTCGTATCCCAACATTTTGATCAAAAATTGAAATAACAGTAACCCATATTTTTTAAAATACATGTAGTATACAACGTGATTATGTTGACATGTGACTTATTTATGTTACGTGCAAGATAATTATGTGGACATGCAAACTGAACATGTCAACATGAGAAAAATATATATTGACATGCAACTTATCATCTTGCATGTTAACATAAATAAGTTGCATGAATAAATAAATATCTAACCTGCTGTCATAAAAATGTCGCATGTCTAAATAATTATGTTACAAATTTACATAATTAAGTAGCATATTGACATATATATCTTGCAATTGGACATAAATATCCTGCGTTTCTACACATTTACCACGCATAATAACATAAATAAGCCACATATCAGCATACTGGTACCTTATGTTTCATATTGCATGTATGATGCGTGAGTACGTAAATTTTACAATGTTAAAATTACAATTTTTTTAAAATAATAATTCTTCTTGCATATTGACATAATCATCTTGCATGTTTACCAGTTTATTAATATCTCTTTGGTTGTTATTTAACAACCTAGAGATCAATACATATTAATATAACATATATACATACATGCGTGAGCATAACATATAACATATTTACAATGTGTGCTTATAATCAAGTATTTCCATATAATAATTGTTTACATTGATGTTAACCTGGAGGTTTGACTCTCTCGTTTACAATTTTAATAAAAGAACAAAGTTTACTGAATAGTCCAACATTTTTGGAAGAAAACAATTCATTAAACTTGATAACATTTGGTCTTGAAAAATAATATTTCGGAATATACAATTTTCTTTCATCTTTTAACTTTTCACAACATAAAATATAGTGGAATTCGTCACCAAGATCATTTTTACAGAAAAGACATATTCTATTAATTCTTTCAGTACCTTCCCATCTACCTGTTTCAATTGGTAATTTATGGTTTGCTGTTCTAAATCTAGCTAAAAGAACTTTATTCGGTAATAACCAATATTTGCCCCCCAAATCAAACTTTGATGGAGATATATTTAATTAAGTTCTTAAAAAGGGGAGTATATGCTGACTTCAAAGCACTGAATATTTTCATAAGTATTGACGTCATATGTACGTAATGACGTCACAAACATGACGTAAATTTCAGTTTTTTTTAATGAATTTTACACAAAAATGTACATATTTCGTCGATATTTTGAGTAAAAGTCACCGAGCGCATGTGTGTTCAGGATCAATATTTTGATATAATGTGTAGAATGATAATGTCAATGAAATATTTCAATATTGTTCCTGAACAAACTTGCGCTCTATAAATTTTAAAGCTAAAATTGCTGAAATTTGTCCATTTTGTTCTCTTTCTGAATAAGGATATAAAATTGGACTAGTTTGTGACGTCATTAAAACAAAAATTGTGAATACACTGCTTTGAAACTATAATAGTTTCTGTTAATTTATATTTCTCATACAATTTATTGAACTCAGCAGGATTCAGTCAAAATTTGACTTTTGTGGGGGCAAATATATGCAATATACCACATATAGTTCTTTGTTTCTTATAATTACTTAAGCTGCTATCTACATAAAATTGGCATTCAAAGTGTAAATTTGTAAATAGATTATATGTCACACCTTTTGAAGAATCATTACAGGGTGAAATCCAATTTTGTTGAAACTGATCTAGTAATTTTTGTTTCAAACTTTTAATAAGCCAAGTTCTATTAAATAATTATTTTTGATTCCAAATATTACTATATCCACAATCGTCTAAAATTGATTTCAAATGCTTTAACCAATTAGATTCATGTCCATTATCAAATTTTGCACGAAGTAATTTATACATTAAAAAAATATTTCGATTGTTTTCCATGTGATTTTTTTTTACAAGTATGCAACAATTCTTGTTTTGATATGTATAATTAAAGGTACTCTACCTAATTCACCATAGATCATAAAATTTGGAGTACTTGGTTTTAAATGAAAAAACAGGATGCGAATAGCAAGCATATCACATCTTGTGGCCCCTTTTGTTTTGATGTGCCATCTTTTTGCTATATTTTTCTTAAAATGTTTGATCTTATTGTTTTATAGGAATTTTTTCTAGTCATTTTTTGGGGGATCAGACATTTTTCATATTTTACGTAATTTCAATCAGTGCTTGTGAGTCTGATCCCCATTCTTTTGTATAAAATATTTTCTTTATATCGTCATTTAAATAAATGACATTATTCATCTCTGTGAATGTGTTTGAGTTAATCTTTTGCAAAATAAGCAAAAACTAGCTGCGGTGAGCCTGCCGAGCATTTGAAGACATAAAGCATTTTACAGAATTTTAAATGTACTACCATTTCAACATTACCATAACCCCACACTTCACAACCATACAATAAAATTGGAACTACAATTATGTCGAACCAATACAATTTGTCATATAGAGAAAGATGTAATTGGTTACCCTTTTTCAAAATACCATACATAGCTTTCGTTGCTCTTTCAGTAGCATATTGTTTTTTGTCTTCATGAATGAGCCTGTTGTTGAGAATATACATGTAACTCCTAGAAATTTGAAATGTTTAACAATTTCAATTTCTTTGTTATTGTAATAAAAAAATTTATGTGGTATACGTCCCTTTAAAAAATAATTATTTTTGTTTTTTTTTTTCAATATTAACTTCTAGCTTCCATTTTTCACAATACAATAAAAACTAAGTAACTGATTCTGTAAATCTTCGGGTGATTCCGATAGTAAAACTGTATCATCTGCATACAAAATAAGCATTTTAAGCAAAACACCATGTTCTTTTTCAATCTCATTTGATATTGTTGAGACACCAATATTGTTATGTGCAATTAAAAAAGATTCTACATCATTCAGGAATAAAGCAAATAAAAAAGGGCGATAAGTTTTCCCCTTGTCGTATCCCTATTTTGCATGGAAAGTATTCAGTAACATATTGTTTTTGCATGTTGACATAAATTATATAAGGGGGGGGGGGAGAGAAAATGTCACCCTATAATCGAGGCTGCACGGCTTTGATTATGTAATTAAAATAGATTTGATTATGTAATTAAAATACCTTTGTTTATCTAAGAAATACATGGGTATTTATTTTCAGATGATCATTGCGAGGTATATTTGAACCATATGGATGGAAAGGATACAATAAAACACTAAAAATGAGTACATATATATTTTAACGAGGCCGAGTCTAATTCGAGTGCGCATCACATTGCGCAGCTTTTTAATTTCATGCAGTCATTTGTGTGACAGTACATCTTTGAAAATTATTTTGATTTTAATACAAAATTAATATTATTTGTAACTAATACTGATATGAAAATATGATTTTACGACAAGAATTGTAAAAAGAACATTGAAATGGCTCTAACAACGTCACTGTTTTCAGATTTTGTAAGCAGTGCATGACGCTGAAGAATGACGCATAACTCGCTTGTATGTTCAAGACTTCCATGGATATTTTACTAAAAACTCATGACAAAACTTCCCAAGAAACATACTAGCAATCTAAAAATTGCTATTTTTACCAAAAAATTGTAGGCGCCGATAATTCATCTGCAAAGATATGTATTTTTACCTTAATATGGCAATTTTAGAGGAATTGGGCTTCGAAAAAATAGACTTAGTAATTACTACCTAGACCAACCTAGATGGTGAACATTTTTGAAATTTCACAGTTTGGTGACTTTTTACATAAACTTTCATCTACTTGAATGAAAAAGAAATCCCTAGGGCAGAAATACAAAAAATATGGAAAAGATGTGATAATTTGGCGATTTTCCAACAAATTCCCATAGGGTCCTATAGTAAAATTTGACAACTTTTGAGATGGCCCCCTAAGAAATCGGGGTGGTAAACATTCGATTTTTTAATCTTAAAACAATAAATATAACAGTAAAAATTAATTATCAAAAAATTATCAAAATCCCTAGGGCAGAAATAATTAGACTCGGCCTCGTTAAAAAAATATTTATGTCATGTACGTGTTTAAAATCTAAAAAAAGAGAAGACAATCACAGACGATTGAAGAACAGAGTAATGGTGTGTTCATGTTCTTGAGTAAGCATGATGGCTGAGAAGAGAGAAAGTGAAGGAAGGACAGATGACGAGGCAAACGTAAGTTTATATTTTAATAAGACAAAGAAGCACAGAAAAATCATACAATTTTGTTTAACAACAGACAGTATCTTTATACATATACTAAAATGCTTCAAACATTCTAAAATGAGTTTAAAGTAACAAGATATTAATAGGACGTTAAAAGAAAACGAATGAAGACGGACCCTTCTGGTGCTTATAGCAGCATTTCTGATGACACAAGTACTCAGTCCGACATAAGCGAGCAGCTCTCCGAACAAAAATACCAACCTCAGACCTCTGGTAAGTAAAATATTTGCCCTTTGTCAATTTTTTTTTGTAAACGTTAAAGTTCTTTTCATTAACGTGACATCGATAAATTTTTTAATTTCATTTACTTATTGTATGTTTTTGAACGTCCCTCTCGAGATTTTTTCACTCGTATGGAAACGCCACAGCTTGCCCGTGGAGAATTACAAATTTTGCTCTATGATCGATACTCAGGGTCATTGAGCAATGAGGGATCTCTTATGTGCTAGCACCTACTGCGACATGGGACCTCGGTTTATACGGTCTTATTCGAAGGACCGGTCTCCACATCCCACACACTGGGATTTGAATCCCTAATGATCGAGACGACTCCTTACTTCGCGACTCTAGAGCAGACGCTCTAACCACTGTGCCACGCGGACGACTTTTAAAATTTTAGATGAAATATGCTTTTTCACCCCTTAGAGATAATAATGAAGGAATATTAGAATTCATATTTTTAAAAATTTAGATAGCAATTGAATGTAGCTATAAAACTACAAAAACATTTCTTTATTTACCCATAATATATAAATTATGATAAATCATCAATGCCCCCAACCCCCCTTTTTTGGAGATAGTTTTGGCAGATATGAAATAAGATGTGTTTTTTGTGTAATACAGTGTTAAATGTTTTCCTCGATATTTTGTGATATTAACTGATATAAAAGATGAATATATTTCTCACAGATCCGTTATCAGATTTAACAGACAATCAGCGTGTCGTTCTCTTCACCCTGTTTCTGTTTGGATATGAACTGTATCCGGGTGATGATGAGGACGTCTCTATGGGAGACATTGATGTCTGGAAGACACTGGAAGAGCTGTACGACAGGGAACTGGTGGAATGTGTCGGACATACTAACAATAGATTCAATCCTGTGTACATGTACACATGTGCCAATCATTACAATCGATTTAAGATAATGGAATCTTACAGAGAGAACTGTTTGCTGAGTGACATAGATAAAGACTTCCTCGTAGAAGTGGCCTCAGATATCCCCTTAAATTATTTTGGAACAGAGTCTTATATCTTAAACTTAGATGTTTCAAGTCCACAAGACAAGAGATCTATAACAATAATGAGATTGATGATGGATGGGATGATGAACAGAATAATAAACTTTTCTGGTATGTAACCTTCACTTACTCTTCTAAATCTAAATTTAAAATAAAGTGATCACAGGTATATGTAAATCTACAGCACATTACTGATTTGATCCTTTTTGATCAGTTTAATTGGTTATAGACATATTTCTTTAAATGTAAATAATACATTTAAAATCATAAGTCCTGCTGGAAGAAGAAGCATCCTTCCTTAATAAATCCAACGTAGATATAAAGAATACTTCATACTTTATATTTTCGTATCAAATATCAAATTGTATTTTGCCAAAAAAAAAAAAATTAATAATAAAATAAAATGAAAATGCCTAAGGCTTGTTCTTGTTAATATTTCGAAACACTATATAAACAAATTAGATAAAACAAATATAAAAATCACATATTACACGTAGATGTTTTGTTTTTCTCATTCAATTTGCTTAAGGCTTGTTCTTGTTAATATATGGAAACATGATACCAACAAGTTGGACGAAGCAAATATTAAAATCACATATTACACGTAGGTATATTGTTTTCTCATTCAATTTTGCTTTTATAAATATTCAAGACAACTTGAAAATTCCTTAAACAGTTAATTTTCTATCGGAATTGATAACATTCAATGAATTGATAAAATTCATGATGTGTTTGTTAAATGGTTTGACAAGGATGGTAGTAGTACAGGGATTTTATACAGTGGCTGTACTGTGTTTAAACGGAGTAAAACAGAACTTTAACAGTGGGTAACAGAGTTTATCATAGATTTTTCAGAATATCAGGGAATTTTAAGTTAGTAGTGTTTTCATTAGTATGTTTCATTATTAGAATTTAGTTCGTTTTGATTGCACACGTCACCACCCTAATTAGTCCAAATAAAGACGAATTACTCTCTTTTTTCTGTTTTTTTCTTGGTCTCAGAACATTAAAAAATAATTGTAATAACCAACTAAAGTAAAACTATTTTTTCTGTGTCATAAAGACAGGAGTGACAGAATTCCACTTCGATTCTACCATGACTCTGAAAAATTTGTCCAATTTTGTAAGAATTACTGTACCCGGAGAAACATACACCCTACAGATTGGTCTAATGGGGTCTGTGATACAGATGTCAAGAGATATTACTCAGTATACACAATACTCTTTGGATACGATGAAGGTAAACAAGAATACATATACGTAATAAATTATTTACAGAGGAGAGAATTTGTTAAAGAACAAAACTTACTATTGAATACAAATATCGCAAAACTTTTAAACAACTTTTTAGAATATAAATGGAATGCATAAATTGTATTCAGCGTTTATTGTTTGAATTACTTTCAAACTGCACAAATTTACTTTCAGAATTCCTGTCAGAATTCCTGAAATTCGTTTTAAACAAGTCAAAATGGAGCATACTTGTACTTATTTTGCTATCAGAGAATTACAGCATTCTATATGAACAAAGAGTGTTGAAAGAGAAAGTCGAACGAACACAACATACATTTTTAGGACTAACTGATTCTGAATATGGGATGTCTGATATCACGTTACTTATACAAGAATTGATTGACAAGGATAAAATACTAAAAATGAATAAAGAGAAGAATTCACTAGAGTTTATATCAGAGGATATACGTCATCTTGTAATGGGATTTTTTGTTCTGAACTGTTTAAAATCTGATGAGGACTACAAGAACTACATCAAATTGTCATCATTTGACTCGGTATTTGACTATGTCCGTACTTTAGACTATGGACGTGATAAAGTGGGAATCGGAGAAAGATGTGTCTACTTACCAATGACGTTGGAGGAGACCCTGGTAAGAGAGGTTGGAATAGACATCGTGCGACACGTCATAGTGACGGTAGAAAGAACACACGATATGGTGTCCAATATTTGTAAGTTTCTCATGAATTATATAATTTCTGAACAGTAATACCAAAGTATCCCACTTATATGTTCTCTCTGCCTCGTAATATTTTCTTTACTTTTTTAGAAGGGTATGGAGGAATAGATATATTTGATTAAGCTTTGGACTCGGCACTTAGATACTTAGTACATTGACGATGTATTATAATTGTCTTTTACTAATTGTTATGTCTATCCATATGTCGACTCGGTATATCCCAGTGAACTTAAAATGAAAGACACTACAGAGTCCACAACTTCTGTTTCATGTGTTGTTGTTTTACTATGTAGCATAAAGGTTAACTAACAACTAAACTGTATGACAAACGAGATGACTTCAATTTTAATATTTTTGATTTTTCTTATTTGTGCAGTTCTGAGTATATTTCCTTGCTACCTGCATGAAACATATGGAGATAACGAACAGTATTCAAGATCAAAGGTCCATAAAACAATACAAAATAGGAGCAGAGCAAACACGGACCTCCGAAACATCAGAGGTGGGATCAGGTGCCATAGAGGATCCCCTGCCAACCGGTCACGCCCGCTGTGTGCTCCTTTGTCATGTTAGGGAAATAACGGAAAGATTATCAAAAGTCGTCTAATGACGTCACTTCCGGCCAATCGAAAGAAGTCAGAAAATGCTTATTTTTTGCCGTTATTGACATGTTTTTGGGTGATATTTGTCAACGGAAGTGTAAATTAAATTATCCAACCATCGACGTCACTTCCGGGTTAACTGGAAGTAGCCAGAAATGTCTTACTTTTGCAATAATTAACATATATTTGGAGGATTTAAACAACTGGAAACGTTATTACTTATTTTTGAAAAAACAGGACGGAAGACCTACTTGTTGTTTTTTACGAGCTCGGCTCTAATTATTTTTGAAATCGATTACGTAAAGATCTGTGTAGCTAATCTATATATACAATGCTCATGGCAGGTGTGACTGGTCAACAGAGGAGGCTTACTTTTAGGCACCTGGTCCAACCTTTCCAGGGGTCTGTGTTTTATACCCTATCAACATATTTGTATTGTTTATAGATTTTTGAAATCGGTAACTTTATACAAGTACATTTGGATTGTTAATTTCATCAACAATTGTCAACAGTTAATTGTCACAAAAACGAGGACTATTTTGTATAAAGTTAAATGACATGTGCATTATTGTAAAAGCTTACAAATTTTACATGAAATATTATAAACTATTTTGGAACATGATTTTTATGCAAAAAATGGTTTACCAAATTACACGACATTTCTGTTTTCATTCAGTAAATGTTCCAGTGGAAATTCTTCACTGGGACTACGAAGCAAGATGCAGGTACGTAGATTGTGCAAAGAAAGGGACACAAACAATTCACAGGGCTCGCGCTATGATCGTTGGCTGTGCTGGTGCTGGAAAAACAACTCTTCTGAAACGACTACAGAAGCGATCACTCGATGAATTACAACAGGTTCAAAGTACTGTAGGCCTTCAAGTGCATGAGGACATCTTTGAAATTTTGGAGGAAAGCGAGTTTTTAAAAGGTTAGTGTTCAATTTCAACGTTTCAAAGATCATTTACAGGCAGATTTGTGCCACACGAAAAAAGTAAGGGACATTCAGCCATTTTTGTTAATAAAATCTATTTTCTACTGATGTTTTTACGCAGCCAATAGGAAAATATTGACATACGAGGTTTGTCCGGTAAAATCGCGCACAAGTTGTTCAAATTGAAAAATAATCATCACTGCGTTCTAAAAAGTTTACTACTTTAAAGTACATTTTTCATCAATATACATAGCAAATCAATACATATATGCAAAAATAAACAAATTATGAGGTTTTATGTTATGTGTTGTATCGCCTTACGGTGCACGGATGATGACGACAAAGAGCCTAAAGCAGCGTCACGTTCTCTCCTTTCTTAAAAAAATTGAACAAGTCCCAGTTTAATTTAGGAATTTGATTGCTACACATACTTTTGTTTCCTTTTATACCTCCAAAAATTGTCAAGAACCAATCTCACCCACCCCCGGGGTCTTCTGCAGATTTATTAGAAAGTTATTGACAGCATTCTCAATATCATTCAACTAAAAAGAAATATTTTATCAATGTTGTCAGCGACATAGTACAGTGACAGCATCTTTCGCTGTTAACCTATCCGTATGTTTTGTGTACCCGAGGACTCACTAAGAAAACTTCCATTTCAATTGTATGCTTAACGAGGCTGAGTGCGCATGACTTTTGCGCAGTCTCTTAATTTCACGCAGTAACATGTGCGACAGTACACCTTTCCCAAATATTGTGATTTTAATATAAAATTAACATTATCGGAAATGCCTACTGGTCTGAAAATGTTAATTTACGATAATAACTTGGAAAAAACGCTGAAATGAATCTAACGACGTCACTGTATTCCGATTTTGTAAGCAATACATGACGCTAAAGAATGGCATATGACTCGCTTATATGTTTGTAGATGCTCAGGGATATTATACTAAAAACTGATGTCATAACATCAGAAGAAACACTGTAGCAGTCTAAATATTGCTATTTTTACCACAAAAAAATCATCTGTGCCGATAATTCATCTGCACCAATATGTATTTATACCATAATATGGCAATTTTAGAGGTCAGAGTATCGACAAAAAACTTTGTAATAAGACCAAGACCAACCTAGAAGGTAAACTTTTTTGAAATTTCATAATTTATTGACTTTTTACAATAACTTTCATCTATTTGACTTAAAAGAATTCCCTAGTGTAAAAATACATAAAATATGGGGAAAATGTGATAATTTGGCGCATTTCCGACAAATTCCCATAGGGTCCAATCGTACAAATTAACATCTTTTGAGATGACCCCCAAAGAAATTGGAATGGTAAGCATTCGATTTTTTAATCTTAAAACAATAAATATATAACAGTAATGATTAACGAACAATTAGGAAAATCCCTGGGGTAGAAATAATTAGACTGGGCCTCGTTAAGATATATATTTATATTTTTCCCCTTTTGTATTCATTTAAAGTCTGTAAGTGCATTATTACTATATTTAAATCAACGAAACTGCCCTTCAATGCCCCGTTGCATAACGTAACGTCATCAAACGCCGCCATCTTTGTTGTTGTGTTTATCACTTTCCAATTTGAAATGCTAAGGAAACTGCCAAAATTACACAACTGCCTTGAAATTTTTCAAAAGACGACAAAATAATAGGAATTTAAAAAAGAATATTTAACTTCCTTCTTTTTTAAAAAAATAATTTTATTTCGAAAAAATTCTCGAGTATTTAAATATAAGTCCGAGATCATTTTGATATTTTTACATAAACAGTCAAGTTTTTTAAAAAATGCTTTAGCTGTTACAGAAGAAACAGATAAGGAAGGGAAGCAACTTTTGAGTGTCATGGACTTTGGAGGACAGTGTGCATATTACGCCTGTCATCAGGTGTATCTCAGCAGAAGGGCTTTCTATCTACTAGTGATAGATATGTCTAAGTCGTTTGGAGAAAAAGTCGACCCAGCACTGTGTGAACAGGAAGGAACAATGTTTGCTGACTGGACTTATGGGGGTAAGGGACCAGTTTTTTTAATCTATGATTTTTTGTTTATATTTTCTGAGGTTGAGGTACGTTTGCACTCACAACTCCAATTGAGTTCTATTAAAAAGAAATATACCGATTTTGGAAAAATATTCCTCAGTATTTTTTAATATGATTATAAATCATCCTTACGTCATGGGCTGATTTCTACACATGTCTTAAATCAAGTTCATCAAAGAAATAAAGTTTTAAGATTCAAAAAGTGTTAGGTTCTTTTTAAATCCAAAATATTTCTGAAATCCCTAGTAAAATAACGTTTATTTTTAAAGTGTAAGTTCAAAATTGATTTTAAGGACAGACGATACAAACCTTAATCAAAAAGCTTCAAAATAACAGCCTATGTATTATCTATATGAGTAAAATGAATGCTTTTTTTTATACGCATATTCATAAGACGGGATATTTTAAAAACTGATGATACAAACCTATGTCATAAAAATTGATAATAGCAACCCGAGTCATGTTTCAATGAGGAAAATAAACACGTTTAACCGTGTAATTTTTAATTCTGTATTCAACGTTTCACAAAATTGGAATTTGAAGTGAAAAAAAAAAATTGGAAAGATTTATAAGAAGTTTTACAGAAAAGTAGAATGTTGAACATCATAGAAGGTTTATAATTTCTTAATAGATATTGTTAATAATTAAGGTATTGCTTATTATGATGTTTATTTAACTTGGAAAAACCTACAATATTTATACAGTAGGCTATATGGAGAGTATAAATCGAAAAATGAAATCAAAAATTAAAAATACTCCTAATCTAAGGAGAAAATATTAAGACTTTGTGTAAAATATGTAATCATGTTAAAGAAACTAAAGTAGAATTACATACAAAAAGCAGTTTAATTGTATGTAAAAGATAAAAATAATTTTGAGTGTACTCTTAAGTACTCTATCTTATCTGTTTAGTAAGATCACTTTTCAACTGACTCTTTTTTTTTTTTTTAAAAAAGTCTTGAAAAACAACTAATTAAAAAAAATGCCTAACAATGTCACTTTTCACAGGTGCTTTCATTGTCTTAGGGATACTACGAATTTAAACCGTACGACCTTAACTTTAAAGTAAAACATACTCTTGAAAAACTTTTAAGATCTTGGACATTTCTCAAAACCAAAGTACTAGAAAATATTGAGCCCCTTCATTGAATTTTAGCATCTTTTTGCAAGATGACTCTTAGTTGCTCTACATACAAAAACAGATAGACACCACAGATTTGATCAAATTATTTCTAAATTCACAGAATACCTCCTGTTTTGGCTGAAGTCGGTTCACACCTATTGTGACAGTGATGCCTCTGTTATCGTCATTGGAACTCATCTTGACAAAGTTAAAGAGCAGGTTCTAGAATGCCATTGATATATCTATTATTTATCATATATCCTTCAGCATTAAACTGTTTAATGATACAATAGAAATAAATATTTACTCTGATAAAATTTTGAAAGCATACATCGCTTAAATATTTTTAGAAATGCCGTATTTTGCAGAATTCTGACACTTTCTACAACAGTATACTTGACCACTTGAAGTTAAGCAAACATTTGAGAACACACTTGGACAGGAAAAGATGCTTTGTCCTTGGCTTTCAGAAAGATGGTGCATGTTGCAAGGATTCATTAATAGAACTAGAGAAATGTATTGTAACAATTGCTAAAGAAGATAAATGGAAGGAAACCATTCCAACAGACTGGGCTCTTTGTGAGATTGTGTTCAGAGAGAGCAGAAGACGAAAACTCAGAATGACTTCCATCAGAGATTTATCGTCTAAATGTTTTGGTGGAAACAGAGAAAAATATACACAAATAGGAGATGTTCTAAAATTTTACCATGACATAGGTGTCTTGCTGTACTTTAATGACAACAATATGTCTGAAACTGTCATTATTGATATCCAGTGGTTTATTGATTCATTTAAGAATATTATTACCGATCCAAACCACGTCAGGGATATTGCAGAAAATTACACGGATTGGTGGAATTTTTATGAAAGTGGACACATCCTGGACAGACTTTTAACTGGTATATGGGACAACAGACATTTCAAAGTAAGTTTTTGGGACAGAAATCAACAGAAAACGAATCTTCTCCAATATATGCAGCGTCTTGGTCTAATTGCTGTAGGTACCTATGCACATTACATTCCCTGTATGAACAAGCGAGCATTTGGAATCAAGGAAGAAAACTATTTCCGATCTCTTCAAAGTAAAACCTCCGTACTGGTCTTTAGATTTCAGTTTCTGCCTTGTTTTTTCTACTACCGCCTTATTGTTGCTTGTTTAACACGGACCAATGGAGAATGGATGGTGTTAGAAGACAATGGACTTTGTTTGTACAAAAATGTTGCCTGCTTTGCTTATAGGCAACATGTAGTCGCTCTAGCAGTAAACAGTTCATCGATTCAGCTTCAGATATTTCAGCCCACCAATGTTCTTGTAATAAAAGAAGTAGCATTGAAAGTACGCAATACTGTTGAAAGCTTACTTATGAACCTGCTTGGGAACTTCCACAAAAAAATTGATATGTTTACAGTTGGATACCAATGTTGTAAACAGGAAGTGTTTCTGGAACACGATGATTGTTTTGTTGAAGAGAAAGACATTTACAGAAAAGGGAAGGTAACATGTCCAAGGCATGGAATGATCAATCACCACGTATTATATGAATCTTCCCTTCTAGTTTACTGGAAAGCGGTGAGTGAAACATAATAATTCATTATTAAGGTTATTGTTTGTAATAGCACTTACTTTGTTTTTGCTTCAATAAACAAAAGAATAGTTGTTTATCCACAAAAAAAATTATTTATTACATTTTGCCTCTATTTTCAGGATGTTATAGCGGAAATTCCAGGTATTAATATACAGTTATTGACTGGGTATGAGGGCAACATATGATTTGTTGGACCTGAAGGTGAAAATGTTGCCCGAGGCCGCAGGCCAAGGGCAACATTTTCATCTTCAGGTCCAACAAATCATATGTTGCCCGAATCCCAGTCTATAACTGTTTTGTTATACCCTTCACTGCTCACTTAAGATTGATCAATTTTATCAATACACGCTATACTATCAATTATTTTATATGGAAAATTATGACTTCTTCAGTAAAAATAAAACATCAAGCTGAGAAAGAACAAAATCAATTATAAATCTATTATATTACAAAAATTATTTATCACAAAACATACTCTTCCCTTCTACCTTACCTTGCTGTTAGCAACAACTCTTAATAGCTCTTAACTTCGGCTATTTTCGCGTCGCCGATATTGAACGATGATTATTAATTGTGACGTAACAGACAAGTGACGTTGCGGTCTAACAATTCTTATGTAAGACCGGTCAATAGTGAAATTGTTAGACCGACGTAATAAACATTTCTTTTGTTGGACTTTTTATCAGTAATAAATATATAGAAGGATATTTATAAGGGTATAACAAAATAAAATAATCATTTTAGTTAATAAGTAGCTATATAGGAATTATTTTTAGTAGAAGAAAAATCGCTTTAAGAATTGATTTTTAAGCATTCTGTAATTCTTTTAATGGCTTTGTCTTCTCAGATATAGATGACCTTATGGATCAGGATGAATGTACCCGTTTTTCTGAACCAGAAGTTAGGAAAATGAATTTCAAGACTTTTGAGAAACTCACAAAAATAGGAAGAGACGCTTTGCAGCTCTATTTTGACAGAATATTTCCACCTATAGACCTAGTTACAACACTTACCACGAACAAGGAAAGTCTGCAACATGGACAATATAAAATGAATCAAGATCAGTGTAGTCTGCTTTTCCCAGGTATTCTACAACAGACAAATTTTGTCTATCATTTTATACAAAGCAAAATACTATACAAAATACTATAAAATACTATACAAAATACTATAAAATTTTACGTCCATATATTAAAAGATATAAACACATTGATTTATTTTTATTTCTTCTATTTTTGACATATAAATATATATGTAGTCCACAATTTTATCATTCAACCTTTTTGTAAGAACTTAGAATCGCCGATTGAATAATAATCTTGATTTAGAATATCATAACAGAATGCAAAACTTATATTACGGATGAATTTAATTTTAACTTTTGATATGTTTTTTTCTCAATTTATTTTTTTTTTGTAGTAATTAAAAGGTTTTTTTTTGTATATCCATACAGCTGATAAGTCGATTCCCACTTCATCCACATTTGATGTAACCATAATGTACAAATTGTTGAGAAACTATGGCCCAAACCTCCTTTCTCCAACCAACGGCTGGGGAAAGAAACCTGAGATAGGACAAAAACTCATCACTGATGACGTAGAAAGAATACGAATATACAGGAATGAAGTGGAACACAAAACACAGACAACCAACGTGATGGAGAAGGACGATTTTGATCTGAAATGGAGAGACCTTTCTCAGGTGCAAAATCAGTCCTTGTTTTATCTTGCTTAAATATATAATATTATTTTAAGTAGAAATTGAGATATTGTGCTTTTATTATTTCCTTCTTTTCTATACCAACGATGTATTCATCTTATGAACAAATAAAATATAGATCAAGGAACTAACAGAATCTTCTTTATTAACCATTTAATTTAGTATCATATTGAAAATTTTCCAAAACAAAACTTATAGATTTTAAATTTCACACTTTGATGGAAGATATCATTTTGTCATTATGTAGGCTAGCTAATTACCGAACTATCGTAGAATACAACATTTTTGGGACGAGAGACATTTTTGGCGTTCTTAAAACGCGTTATGGACATAAATATATAAAAGTGTAATCGTTATAATAAAATTTTGTGAGCAGAAAATGTAATTAACAGAATAAGACGTTGATCTCTTCATTTGCTGAATTTCTTTTTGATGCTTTTATGATGCAGTTTGTAACGTTTTAGAGCAGTGCTTCAATTTGATGCTTTTTTCAGAAACCAATAGTAGAATTTAACTCTGTGAAAATTAAATATTGCAGGCAACATGGATGTTGATAATCTCGATTATCTAGTATTAATATTATTTTCGATATTGGCGGATATTGTACATGTAATTACATACATGTACATGCTTTGGTTTAAAATAAATGAATCCAAATACAAAAATTATATAATAAATAATGCATGAATGAATTAAATAATTACCTAATTGAAATAATTACAGATATTGAAAGATAAGCCTTTTTGATTGAACAAAATTTCCATGTACAGATTTGAAATAAGTTTGCATAGCCTACCTTTAAGTTAATTACTTTATAAAGCATTGTTTTCTTTATAACAGGCAATACTGAGACTCAGCAATGGATCATTAAAAGAAGACATCATGTCCCTCAGACGACAGAGATAAATGTGTGACGTCCATTGAGTATATTTAACAATATTTCCATCGTCTCAATGCCAGATGAAGAGCAGATCAAACTTTGAAAATAACTCATCAGCATAGCAGAAAATAACTCATCAGCGTAACAAACTATGAAAATAATTGTTTTTCATCGTGAGAAATGGACGTAGTACGAGGGTTGATCCAAACGTAATGTCACAACTTTGATAAAATTACTATAAATCGACGTAAAACAACAAAATTAAACATGATGAAAGCTGCATTTATTTCAAATCAAATCTGAAAAATTCAAAGCAATATGATGTAAACTTTTTTAAAACATCGGATTTTAAACAATGTGTTTTTATGGTAGTCGCCGCACCTAAATAAATAACGTCATATGACGGATACGCGCCGTCATTCTTTTAAGTGTTTTCCCTTCGTTTCATTAAAACTTATTTGTGATTCGCAAACACTTTCACCAATTTCACTTTCTTTGAAAATTCTTGGTACCATTGTACACTCACTCTTTTCATAATTAAGCCCTCTCTCATTTTTTTAACAGTAGCATAAGGCAACCTTAAAAATTCACCTGTCACTCTATCCGTCTGTGTTTTTGGACAACGTCAGAAACCATTGAACGTTTCCGTCCGATCTCCTGTCTTTCGGTCTTTTTGTCCTCTGCTGATCATTCAATGACCCATCATTCGCCCGAAATTGCTGAAACCATCTATAAAGAAGTCTCTTATTTTCATTTTTTATTCTGTTAGTCTAATTAATTAACGAAACTGTCGCTGGTGATGATTCCCAGATTTTGAAGCAAAAATGCATTTACAACTCGTCGTTTTTCCCCCATTTGGACAATCCCTTTGTTCAATTCAGAGAGTAAAACAACAGTTTTTATGGTTATAAATACCAATGCCGTCATTTAATTTTCAATTAAAGACTAGAAAATGGCTTGAATTGTGTCTTTTAAAAAAAAAGAGATATTTGGTGCTTTTTTAGAATCGTTTAAATGTGTTCGTATTTTTTTTATTCTAAGGAAAAAATACACTTTAAAATGTGACGTTCAGTAGTGACGCGGCGACACCCCCTATGATATATGTTTTAAACATTTATGAAATAAATTTAAATAAACATTATTGAATGAAAATTCCAATGTTTATTATATTTGTATTGGTGCATCTTTTGGTATATTGTATTTGATAATATGACACCAAATGTGAAATATAGACATTACTTTTGGATCAACCCTCGTATTAACGATAAAAATGAGAGAAAAGATTATAAACACAAATGATAAAACGGTGGCCATATTTCATTTCACTGAAGTCATTGTTGGCGGACAATCAACGTTCACTGCTTCATGAGGATGCAATGTCGCATATTTAGGGTGGCCCACGTGGTTCAAATCACTGGTTCCCCACAAAAGTGATAATTGCACAGTACTGTTTAAATATATCTGCAGGTGTACACGCCTATAGTATTAAAGACACCTATAATATGGCCCTAACAAATAAAGTCAACAAGACTAAAAAAACATTTCTTGGTGTTCCACAGTCAAGGAAAACTGACCAAAATAGTATTAAAAGGGGTTCCGGACACCATCCTCAGTATAATCTCTTCTAGAGCAACGCTAGACTTTCAGGACGTTTTAAAGTTTTCCCACTGGAAGATATTTCGGAAATTATACACCCAAAGTTCGGTGGAATCTTCAATTTGAAACCTGAATCACATATAACTTTTCGAAAATTAAGTATCACCATCTCGTATATATCACTCACGAATATATAGTTGCACAGTACTCTTCTTCACTAATGGTAATATTGTAAAATGTAATAAATCTTTATTGTAAATTAATTAATGGATATATTTTTAACACTGATATATGTTTTTTTCTTGTTATTCATTTAAAAAAATACATTAAGCAACAATATAAAGTATCATGCTTGGTTGTGTACTAAGTAATCAAGGAACAAATGGTCAGAGGTCTCAGTGTTGACAAAACACATGAACCCCCTCGAGACGCTTCAAGCGCATTAAGACAATCGCGATGGACGGACTCATACAAACTCCTGACGTCTGTCCAGTGCCCAATAAATCTAGTGCTCATCTCTCCGAATCGGAGACCTCACTTCTTTCCAAGGGGTTGAATTTCTGCCCCACGCCACATGAGGTCGACGAAAAACATTTAGAGAGGACACCCGAGCATTCTTCCGGAGACTTCGTTTGAAAGAGCACTTCTCTAGAAAAGACTCCGAAGTTAATTCATACGACTCTTCCAAGCCAGATTTACACGATCTAGAAGAACACAAACTCTATAGGCCAAAGAGTGACTGGAACCTGCAACGGACAAGTGCGGCACACTTGAGTCGTATATTGACGCCGTTGAGTCAGACAAAGAAAAATCCTCTCAATGCCAGACAAGACTCCCGGCAATTTGAGTAAGGAAGAGAGATCATAAAATTCACTATTAGAAAAAGGATAAGTAATATGTGATACTTAAAAATTCCAAGGAACTTTTGGAAATTTTAAAATCAAATTTTCTCCCCAAAATCAACGGCATAAAAATTTTTCTACATTTTATACAACCATTCCCTATGATACATTGTATTTGCTGACACGGTCATTATATGACTATAGAATTTATGAAATGATGACTTTAAACGAGATTGCTGATATTCTTGTTTCGTCTACTTGTTTGTCTATAATTTCCATCGTTTTAGAAATTGTATATACGTAGAGCATGCTCCTGCATATGAATCAACGGAAAGGTAAAACTCCGTACACTGGTGATATATAAAGATAAATTCATTTCGTTTTTCTTAGAGTTTGGTTGTTAGATAACCATATGCGTCTTTTTCAAGTAAAATATCCAAATAGAAAACAGACTCAGTAATATCAGACTCTACGGTATCTTTTGTCACAAGCCGATCAGGATATATCGCATCAACATAGGAATAAGAGTACTATTGTTAATTGACGATACGTCGTCGATATTTCTAAATGTAGAGTTGAAGGTCACTTTAAGTGTTTATTCTTTTCACGTATAAGAATTTGGACTAATTCTGCTTCATATGAATATGAAATAGGTCTGCTAATAACGGAGTGGAATTGGTACCCCCTGGATTTGCATTAGATTGTTGGAAGACCTCGTCTCAAAAATCACAAAGATTGATTGAATTTCATTCTTTAACACCGAGTCGGAAATATTTCAGCCATATTTAGGTCTTTGAATCTTTAATTCGGAGTTTGAAGTTTTTAAGATTTCTCTGACGGCCCCAGATGAGCCTACTCTTTTTCGAAAACCAGAGAAACGATCTTTTACGTGTCAAGTTGGTTGTAATCCTTGATACGGGGTGCCATTTAATGTTCCATCCGAAGGACATTGAATTCATAAATATGAAAACAGTTAAACGAACAATATACAACAAATTGCTAAGTATAATTATTTAAGAATCGAAATCTTTCTGTAAAAATTAGTTTTCTTAAAGTATTGTAAAATTTCATAAGTGTTTATACATTGTATTTGTAAAAAGGTCATACACTGTTTGCACATTATTATTAATAAAAAGTATGCTTCTAGCAGGCGAAAAATCTGTACATTCTAAATGTATATGATGTATAGTCATTTCAAAGTTGCAAGATATACATTAAGGTTGGTGTACCCTTTTTAATAAATAAGAATGAGTAAATCTTTCCGATTCCTATTCTTGATATGATATCTTCATCGTGATGTTTTAGGAAAAAATCAGATAATTGATTAACTTTGTTTTGCATTGCATAAAGTTAATTATTATCACAAAACTCCCAAAATATTTGCCAAAGAGAGTTTATGTAAATTTCTAATAAGTAATTCGCATCAGTATAAAAAAAACTTTAAATTGTACAAGTTCATACTTATGTGTTTTTTCGCAGCACTATCAGCTTTAGTGTTTCCAATTTGAATTGGGATCCAGCAAAGTTCAAGAATTTTACCTTGTTTAGTGTAGTTAAAGTATTTGATTAAAATATCTAGAATGTATGGATGATGGATGTTCACATTGTTTATGGATTGCAAGCAGGAGAGAGAATCTGACAAAATTGTAAAGGAATTGTCATTAGCACATTGCATGTAATCAAAAGCAAGTTGTATTGCCTTTGCTTCAGTTGTAAATATTGATGCTTCATCCGGAAGTCTTGTAGATAAAACATCGTTTTTAACCACCACAGCAGCAGCAACTCTGTTTTTGTCTTTTGAGCCATCTTTATAAATGTCAACTTAAAATTACGTCTCTTTAATTTCTGTTTAAAAGCAATTGGATTCGTTTCTGATTTCATAAATAATGTAAGGGATGTATTTACAGGTGGTTTTATTAATTTTTATGGTGGTATTTCAGGGACAAAAACTTGTTTTACAATATCCAAAGGTGAATCGGAATCACTTTTATGATTTTTAAATCTTAGACCAATTGCTGAATGCACTCTTTTTACTACATGTATATAAATCTTCATGCTTCGAATGAAAAACACAATTATGTGCAGGGTTATCACCATTTGCTTTTAATAAAACCACATAGTTATTGCCAATCAGAAACTCAAGCATCTTTTTGATGTCAACTTCAGCGTGTACAATCAGAATGTTTTTTTAACAAAAAAGTTCTGTAAATGACCAATGACAAAGTAAGTAAATTTACGCGTTCCATTTTTATTGAAAAAGCACCTGTCACTAATATTAACAAGAGGCCCAGGGGCCACATTGCTCACCTGAGCAATTGGCTAAGAAAAAGCACACATCAGATCAGAACTGGAGGTTTACTGAGGGGGGGGGACTTGAATTTTAACCCTCCAGGGGATCATGATTTGAACAAACTTAAATCTATACTACCTGAGGATGATTCCCTATAAATATCACTAAGCATGGCTTTAAAGTACTTGAAAAGAAGAATTTAAAAGGTTTCCCTAGATATTCCTATGTTAAACTTTAATCGGCCATTTGGCCCCACCCTACTGCCGGGGGTCATGATTTGAACAAACTTGAATCTACACTAACTGGGGATGATTCCACAGGAGTTTCATCTTTCCTGTCTCAATGGTTCTTGAGAAGAAGATTTTTCTTATATATTCCTATGTCAAACTTTGATAGGCCACTTTGGGAAAACACCTAAATTGATTTCCATTGATCAAAGAATCGATGATCAACCTTGATTTGGCTGACAGGTGTTGTGCACATGTCTCCGGCCCCGGGTTGGAACGGGGTACAACTTGTATATTCCGTGTATTTCATTGACTTAAACTCACACTGCATAAGATTTATGTCATGTAATGTACAATACTGATCGCTTAACAAATAAATTTAAAATAAAAATAGCAAGTTGATATCACACAATGATATAATTAAATTCACAGGGAGGACCTTCGTTATGTTTAAGTCAGAGAATTATAGCAAGCGCACTGTCTACACATGTATAAAAAAGATTATTCAACAAATTAAAGATGATTTACTTTTATTATTTAAACCAGTCACATTTTTCAATAAAAGGACAAAATATTTAAAACTCTTGTTAAAACATGTAAAATGAGAGCAAGTAAACGGAAAGTGGGGGGGGGGGGGGCGTTTTCAACTAACATGACTATATGTGCTCATTCATTTTCAGTTCTCCAGACGGTAAAATAAATTAATATTTACAAACATTAACTACATTAAAGATGCCTACTAAATGCTTTATTTGACAGTACAAATACATGTGAGAAAAAATATAAGTTGGGATTTTTAAAAACCTTTCTGTATAAAAAATAAACCTAGTTAAAATGTACTTGGGGAGAAAAACCACACACTTCAAATACAACAGAATGATTTTCCTCAGATAATGACAACTACGTGTAAGGAGAAATGTAAAGAAAAACATAAACATTTATGGAAGCCAATGTTAACATTATGATCTAAAAATGATTATGATAAAATTAATACACGAAAAATGAAACTGAAAACAACTTCATAAAATGTTACCTTTTCATTTAGAATAATTTATTTTGTAAGTATACCATAATAAATTTGTTGATAAAATACTTTTTTTTAAACAAATTATCATTTCTCAGGCTATTTTAGCCCATCCCCAGATTAAAAACAATGACCACAGTAATTATCAGTAAATCTCAGCATCGACAGCACATCAATAGTATTTATCAATATTTATCAAACTCAACAGTTTGAATTTTTGAAATTCATTTCGTTTCGTTGGGATCTAAAATATTCTTCAAAACTGACAATTGATTTTGAAGAATTTCTTCCTTAGAGAAGGAACTATGAGTATAAAATGGAAAACCACTTGTAGAATTAAAACATAAACATTTCTCATACATACTGTAAGCAAACAAATTATATGGCTGTGAATTTACTAGATTTATTATCCTTTTTTTCACATCTTTTTTAGTATTTTTCTAAAAAATTGTTGAATGCTTTTAGAAATATGTCGAATCAGTTAAACGTTGATCCTGATAAACTCCATTCTATATACGATTTATCACTTTCTTCTCTGTCGAAATGAAGAATTTGATTCGCTATTGTACAAAAACGGCTTTCTAAAAAGGAGAATATAAATATTGAACCCCGATTGAACTGACAGTTATTGATATGGAACTCCGATTGATCTGAGAGTTGATAATGGTTTCCTTTTGTAATTGCTAAAAACTACTTTATATTTGTCATATTTTTCTGAATGTTTATTATAAATAATCAACATGTACCTCGAGCTCTGATCATTCATTGTTTGATGTTAATAGGAATAATAGACCTTGTAGAATAATGGCCGAGTCCTTAGTCATTCTTCGAAGTCGATGAATCATTCTTAGTCATTCCTCCACGTCTATAAAACATCCAGCTTTGTCCTTTTTTTATTCGAAAAACGTCTTCTTTGCCTGAAAAAAAACATGCACTGGACGTAAACAAAAATGTACCCCGCCTCTTATGATAATGATGTCTTTAAGATTTGGAGGGATGTTCCTGTATTTTTCGTTTTGTAAAAAAAAAAATGAGAATTTAAAATAAAAAACCCCGTGGACTTAAAACTCACACATGCGAAAGACATACGATGAAGATACAGGGGTGATATGTTTGTCTCATTTAATTTTTCGGATAAAGTGATCTGCCATTTTTGATAAATTGACATTGATTGACTTCAATTTATAATTTGTGAACGTGATTTCATTTTGATTTGACAAATGTATCATTGTTTTTTAACCTAAATCTAGACTTAAATACCAAAACTTATTAGCCATGAAAATAAATGAAAAGTTTGTGATTTCTTACAACCTATTTGTATTATTTCATTCTAGTTCATTTCCACACAAAGTATATCTTTGTCAAACCTTTATCTGATACATCAAGGTTTACCAGTGTTCAACAGAGATATATCTAAAATAAACTCTTGGTTTTGTCAGTACTCATATAGTAGAAAAACGTGATAAACTCGATTTTCTGCGCATTTCAACTTTTACCACCGCATACATGTATGTATTTTATGCTACGAATGCCAAATAACTTGATTGATAAATTGACATTGATCGACTTCAATTTATAATTTGTGAACGTAATTTCATTTTGATTTGACAAATGTATCATTGTTGTCCTTTTTTAAACCTAAATCTAGCCTTAAATACCAATACTTATTACCCATGAAAATAAATGAAAAGTTTGTTATTTCTTCGAATCATTGCATATAGATCCCTTACAACCTATTTGTATTTTTTTTTCTGGTTCATTTCCACACAATGTCTATCATTGTCAAACTTTTTAACATTTGAACAAAATGAACAATGTAAAGCTTTTCACATGATTGATAAAAAGTCCATTGAACAATATGCAGATTTAACTCTTAATTTCCTCTATTTGTACATGTCTATAAGCTCGCTGTGCTCTCTATCATAAATATCAAAAGAAGTTATGATAAATTGTTATCATAAGTTGTGTATATATTCCTGATATATCTAGCTCAAGGCAGTGTTGTTTGAAAGTCACTAATGCAATATCAAAGGGTAAGAAAAATGATTTATTTGCTAACTTGTCCAGTTTATATATTGCATGAGAAATGCCCGAAAAAGAGGTTGAATGCAACATCAAGGTTGGTACTGTAAATGCCTCTTGACCTGTATCCAGTCAGATGAAAGCTATTGAGGATGCTTCAACCAATCATCAAACATTGATGTTCATGCAAGCCCCATGGCCTCAGGCTATTGCAACCATATCTTTAATTGTGCAAATATCAATCAAGAAATAATTTGACATCAACTATAGGGGCCTCTGTAGCAGGCAGACATGTGTGTATTGTATATTTGCATAAAAATGTAACAATGGGCACCCCATATGACCATGTCCCCTACAACTTCCTTTCCCATTAAATCTTCACATTTTACCAGTATGTATATAATTTCTAAATTCATGCAGGTATGGAGGATGGTTGCTCATTTCTCATACCCTGAATCAAATAGCACATAAAATGATTTCATTTATCTAGATCTATGTACAATAAATTTTTTTGTCATTTAACAACCAAGAAGACATTATTTCTGTGTTAGGAAAAGGACTCTTTTAGCAAAAGTTAAATTTAAAAGTGCTTGTAGATTAATAAATACTGGTGATTTTGATTTGTTTGCGTTCTCAGTAAATGGGTTTTACTACATAGAAAAAATGTTATCAAAGGGCTCTGCAATAAGATGTAAAACGAGATGAGATCTCGTTGCGAGCAACGAGTAGGTCTTCTGTCCGATTTTTTTTTTTATCAGATATGATTTTGACGATGGTATTTGTTAGATCATAATGATATCAAGACTTCTCTCCTTTGAATAAATTCTTTTACGTTCTATAAAATTTTAAAATACATGTACGTAGTTATGGATGAAAGTCTTTAAGCCCCTAAGGGCCCCTTATTTTAGGGGTCAGACCCTTTCTTCCTATCTAATGATAAGGTTTCTCATTTCAAAGATTTTTTGTTCAAAAATTATACAGAAATTTCTTTCCGTTTTCGACCTATGTAGGATAGAAAAATTTAGGGGCCAGTCCTTAACATCCTGAATCGGACGTTTTTGTATAAATAGAATGGTTGTATAATGTGTAAAAGACGATTCTGAGCATCTTTTATTCGATACTGCTTATCAAAATATTTCCAATTTTGGAGGTATAAAGATTCCAAGATTGAACATTTTATCCCCTAATGGCCGCTTATTACGTAACATATTATCAACATTTTACAATGCATTGATGCAGATTGTTATGATAAACATTTTTGCTACAGTTATTTACAAGAAAAAATTGATAAATAAAGAGTTATAGATCGAAGACTTTTGGCCCCTCTCTGTCCTTCATTTGAGGGGTAACACCCCTTTTTTCATATCAAATGAAAGGAAATTTAATTCTGCACAACTTTTATAATATATCTTTTAACAAATTATTTACAGGTATAAAGATATAAGAGAAAACGTGTCAAATTTTCCGAGCCTATTTTTTGAGCTCAGGCGAGCTTCAACGCCTTTCGCAATGGAAAGATATAGACTCAAAAAAGCAATTCAGCAATCCTTTTTCTACCTTCACTGAAAATCTCAAGTCAATATCTTCATTCATTTTTTAGTGATTGCCAGGACAAGCTGACCCTCTAAAGATCAGTAAATCGTCCATATATCACGACCGGAAGTGACCACGTACATATAAAAAATTTCCAATAAGGTTCAGACAATATATCTATCAGATCTGAAAGTTTCGTGAAAATCGACCAAGCCGTTTCCGAGAACTCGCGTGCACAAAATCGGTAAGAAAAAAAATAATTATAATAGGGAAAAAGAAACAGAACGAAAACAATAAAGTCTTCCGTTGGAGACGGAAGACCTTAATATTGGAGACATTAACTACTATTTTTTCTAGGGATGTCAAAATATTAATTTTCCTTAGTCGAACATTCGATATCATTATTCGAACGATAGTCGACTATTCGGAGTATTATTATTATTTTATAGCACAGTTTTTAGCTCACCTGAGCCGAAGGCTCAAGTAGCTTTTCTGATCACATTTTGTCCGTCGTCCGTCCGTCTGTCCGTCCGTCTGTCCGTCTGTAAACTTTTCACATTTTTGACGTCTTCTCAAGAACCACTGGGCCAATTTTGACCAAACTTGGTACAAAGCATCCTTGGGTAAAGGGAAATTTAAATTGTTAAAATGAAGGGACATATCCCCTCGCAAGGGGAGATAATCAAGAAAAGACAAAAATAGGGTTGGGTCATTAAAAAATCTTGTTCTCAAGAACCACTGGGCCAGTAAAGCTGAAACTTATGTGGAAGCATCCTGGGGTAGTGTAGATTCTAAATTGTTCAAATCATGACCCCCGGGGGAAGGGTTGGGCCATAATGGGGAATCAAAGTTTTACATAGAAATATATAGGAAAAATCTTTGAAAATCTTCTTCTCAAGAACCACTGGGCCAGAAAAGCTGAAACTTATGTGGAAGCATCCTGATATAGTGTAGATTCTAAATTGTTCAAATCATGACCCCCGGGGGAAGGGCGGGGCCACAATGGGGAATCAAAGTTTTATATAGAAATATATAGGAAAAATCTTTGAAAATCTTCTTCTCAAGAACCACTGGGCCAGAAAAGCTGAAACTTATGTGGAAGCATCCTGGTATAGTGTAGATTCTAAATTGTTCACATCATGACCCCCGGGGGAAGGGTTGGGCCACAATGGGGAATCAAAGTTTTATATAGAAATATACAGGAAAAATCTTTGAAAATCTTCTTCTCAAGAACCACTGGGCCAGAAAAAGTGAAGCTTATGTGGAAGCATTCTGGGGTAGTGTAAATTCTAAATTGTAGGAATCATGACCCCCGGGGGAAGGGCGGGGCCATTATTGGGGAATCAAAGTTTTACATAGAAATATATAGGAAAAATCTTTGAAAATCTTCTTCTCAGGAACCACTGGGCCAAAAAAGGTGAAACATATGTGCCCATGGAAGGATCATGGGGTAGTGTAGATTTCAAAATGTCTAAATTATGATCAGTGGGGTAGGGTGGGGATGCATTATGTATAACAAGGGGGAAATCTGGTAAAGAACAGAATGGTCAAAGCTTCTCAGGTGAGCGATGTGGCCCATGGGCCTCTTGTTTTTTTTTTAAAGCTTATTAATTCAAATAAATTGGAAATGGGGAATTGTAAACACACACTCTCCAAATCCTCCGATGAAAATGTTAAATACTATGTTTTAATTAATGCTTGCCCAAGCTATATATCAAAATGTCTTTTATGTGAGATTGTTGTTTTAATAATTATCGAACTTTAAAACTTCACGGCTATGCAAATATTGTGTGTTCCTTGGCATTTGAAATTCCTAGAGTTTATAAATTTAATTGGTACAAGTCAATTAAATAATTCTATAATCCAGCGTTGCATAATTTAATACATACAATAACAAAAAGTCAGTGATTGAGAAATAATAATTGCAGTATGTAATTACTGTATTTTCTATATGTACAATGTGGAAAATTCTTTTTTTACTGTGACCGTTTTTATTCGTCTGAAAACGTACACTATACAGCTGTTTACTTTGAGGAAGGACCATTTTTCAATTTTGAGATGAAATTTCATTATCACCCCATACCCCATTTTCTTGCATTTATCTAATATTCGAATTTCGAATGTTGTTTCCTTATTCGATCGTCGGTCCATTCGAATGACAGGCGAATAGTCGACTATTCGTTGACATCCCTAATTTTTTCATTAGTTAACAAAATAACAAACTGATTTTACACACTTCAGATCACTACTTAGATAATGACATTATTTTTACTGGGAAAAGGGAAACGGAATTTATACGGCTTATTGTAAACTAAAAAAATTGTCGGGCCACTGAGTGATATTGGTGTTCCCTTAGCTGAAGATAAAAGTGCAGGCCCTACATGTACAAGATGAATCACAAATTTAGGATTAGAAATATATGCTACTAAATAATTTGCTTGCAAGTTTCACAGCCAAAAGCTACTGTATTAATAAATATGGTAAAGATGTTGCAGAAAAAGGTTACCCTTTTGAGAGTTTCAATTTGAAGTTGTATTGTTCAATTTATGTACTAAGGCAATTAAAGTTGTAGATCAAGCAAAGGCAATAGGAGAATTTGTGATGCAACGAGAGATACATCCAAATATTAGGCCTTATCACTATATTCAAAATTTCAATGGTATACATGTATCACATTTTAATACACATTGGTAATATTGCAGTGGTATAAAATGTTACAGTCAAACCTACAAATCAAGAAGGAATATGCATTTATTAAGATTCTGTGTTAAAATTATGATTTACAATGTTATTTTTAAAGGTAGGCAGATATCAGGTGTTTTTAATAGCAGGTGCAATTTCTCATAAAATGTAGAGACATTTCAGGGACCTGGCACCAAGGAAAAGACAAAAAAGACACAACAGGAATTTGTGAGAATGATCATGGGCTTAAAGAAGAAATATAATTGAGGGCATTTGTGTCCACAAATACAAAGTTGTACTATCAATTAAAAAGTTTCTATACTTCTTTAATTAAACAGTTTTGTTATGTTCATACTCTTCATATTCATCAGATAGGTCATACAAGGTATGTTACTGCCATCAGCTTTCAGTGTAAGTTGAAAAATCTTTAGTCAGAATAAGTCACAAGTTCAGGTTCATTTATTCAATAAAAAATCCTCTAAATATATGGTACATGAGGATAGTGTAAAATATTACAGTATATAAATTCGGAGGTACAGGTACCGGTGGCAAAGTAATAATGTTGACAATGCAGTACATTCAAGTATAAAATGGAATTTGTTGGCCACATGTTAAGTTTTTTACTATTTCAACCACATGCTTATTAAAAATTGTGAAAGTTGTTCCCACATCACTGATAAGGTACATATAATTACATTTGAATCTAACCTTTCTAATGCGCACACTTAAGTCGACTGATATGTTAACTAAGTACTATTAATGGGAAAAAATTGTTGACTAATGCTTGACACCGATCGAGTGAAAATGTTGTGTTGATGGGAACTGCATTGTTGTGTGACTGGGTTTGATAAATTGGAGAAAAACTGCATTTTGTATTAAATTATTATTGCAGATTGTGTATGTAAACAGGGACTTATATACGGTCCCTGATGTAAATTAGTAAAGATTGCCTAAGTAACTGTCCGAGGATTAACTGGGATGGTCAATTTGTTTATATTTACTGAATTTGATTGATGATTGATTGATTTGTTGTTGATGCCGGAGTGGGTCTGCCAATGTTGTGTTGATTTGTGCGGCGACCCAAGAATAATGCCACGACAATACTCACCACATAAAAATAAATAATTATTAACTTTTGTTGGTGTTGAATTTTCTCTATATACATGTAAATAAATCGAAAATCAACACTTGGTTTGGTCACTATTGAAATAATCAAATGGATCGGAAACATGTTTTGATTTTTACGAGCTCCTATTCATACCTATAACACACAGTTGTCATGCACAATAAAAAAAAATCGCACACAATTGTTTTAAGACCTTTTTTTCATTCATGATTCTTTGTCTAGTGCTATTCAGATACAATTGCAAACACTAAGTAAATGGCTGATTCAGAAAAAAAGATTTTTTTGAGTTTTAATTGACCACTCCGCCTTTCTGATATAAATTCTTAGACCTCACTGTTTGTGGAGCCAGTAGACAAGATATGCTTACTTTTCATTGACACCTCATCAATCCTCTGGGATTTCTCCGTGTTTTATGCTATATTCAAAGATGATTATTGTTTGTGGATTTTTTTTCGTAGACGATTGTTGCTAGTTATCTTTACCTTTCTCATCAGAATTAATAAGAATATGCCATAAATAATTAAAAATTAATGGGAATCTATCAGATAATAGAATTGTCTTCTAGCAGCTGATTCACAGGGGCTTTAAATTATTTAAAGATGGGGGAAAAGTTTGAATGGACAATAATCGAGCGCACAAAAAAAATGTACACATTTATTTAATTATTAATGATACGTATTGTATGCCTGTGTATTTTGAGGAGAAAAAATCTTTAGTGTACAAATTTAGAATGCAAATTTTAGCATTGTCATTCGGGTGGATTTTATTTGATGGCTTCATATATTTCAAATTTCAGGATATTCCTTGACACTGTTTCAAAATAAAAAAGACGTCGTCTATAGTAAATACACAATTTGATTTGAATTGAATTTAACATTACGTTTAAAACATCTATTTTAATTCAAACCTTTCGTCGGATAGGAAGACCAGAGATTCCAAAGAGGAAACGGATCCTGACCTTATAAGTAAGTCTATTGTTAAATTTATCATTTTCGTTGCTTTTAAGGATGGAGGCAATTCACACGATGATAGCCTAGTGTTGGTGAAGCAATATTTTTTAAAAACTCATTTTTAGAATCTTTTTTTAATTTTTCAGGATTTAATGTTCCAAGTTTTTTCTCATAAGTCTTGACATAATTAAAATGAGAGTAATGACATTGTTGTTACATATATATTTGAACAACCCGCTATGCTTTTCAGTTTTGAAAAATCTAATCTTATGCACTTTTTAAAAGACACATTTTGTATTGATATTGCTGTTCTTGATGTCTATGAATTAAGACCTTTTTTGATGAATTATATTTCCTTTGATAATTTTTTTAGCATCGTCTGATTATCGATAAAAATTAACGCACTAGTAATACATGACTATATACTTAGGCTTTAAACAATTTAAAGAAAAAAAACTTTTTGACTCATTTTCACGTGAGCAAGCAAAGTAATGTTTTCAAACAAGCATTGAGTGAACTATTACTACTGGTGATTAATAATTATGTATACGTGTATTTGAATCCTGATACTAACACTCATATTAACCTCAGTCTTGTGTAAATCACTAAATTCTTCCATCACTTTTTTGGCGGGAAAGTAATTTGCTATTTTTAAGTAAAATAAATTTTCAACACATTCAATTGCCCCTTGATGTTGTCTATTGGAAACCTTCTACTCTTGGCGTATGAAAGAAACCATGTATGTGGGGATTTTAGCGATACACAAATGTAGCAATTCGTCCACTAAAGAAGCTATTACAAAAAAAAACTGCAGTAAGTTTTTAGCGATATTCAATTTAAGCTATCTCAGCACCCTCGCTTATAATACACAAAATTAAATCCTCGCTAAAAATTCTACATATACGGTACTTTCTGATCATTCATCTTTTGCATCATCATAGTCCCATCACCACAGCAGAGTACTAAAGTTTCGCTCGCTATGCTGTTTATAATGTGCATGATGACAATTTACTTAGCAGTTGTATTGTTCTAAATAACACAATGTCCCAATTTTCTCTTGGCCATGTCTTACAGCTTTGCTTTCATTGGTGTACCTTTGGTTTTAATTAATGTATGCTGCTTTACTTACTGTTCTATATTGATAAAATTTAGGACGCTTCCAAACAACAATATCTTTGAGAACTAAACATATTTTATACCTTAATTCATACAAAAGAATCGGTACAAGCTCTAGCAACTTAAAAAAAAACATGGACGTATCAAGTAACCTGGCACTTTTGATCAATATATATAACGGTATATAAGATTTATTGTCTATTATGTTAGATTTTCACGTGGCGCAGTGGATAAGCAAGTAGCCTTTGCTCTAGAGTTGTGGAGTAAGGAGTAGGTACTTACTGAGCTGGTTCGAATTCATAGTATGATTTGGAGATCAAATATTCGTATGAAACCGTATAAACCGAGGTCACATTTTGCAGTAGGTGTTGGTACAGGAAATCTCTCATTGCTCAAAGGCCATAAATCTAAGGTACAGGTCTATTTGCATCTTCCATTGGCAAGTGATGACGTTCAATTTGGGCTTAAAAATTTTCAAAGGTTAAACGAACTTGTTAGAATATTTACTTTATATGTATCAAAATGAAAATATCGAGATACTAGTACATGTATAAAAAAAATTCAAAAGATGAAATAGATATTTTCACTTCCTTCTCACAATTGTACAATTTGAGACGATTAACTGAGCTGAGAACCAAGCTTGGTCATATGTTTGACAGAAAGCAGCTTTAAAATCGATATCTTGTTTTCTCCTTTTCATTTAAGTACAGAATATTGCCAGTACATCACATTTTGGTTAAAAGTTGTCCTTTACTATGTAAATGGGATATATTTTACGGAATGTAGTTTAAAAATATAAAGAATAAAGATTTAGATTTCAAGGAATTTAATCTTATAAGCTTTTGTTAAAAATACAGGTGACCTCGGTTTTTACGATCTCATCTAAAAGACCGGTCTCATTAACATCCCACAAAGGAATTCGAATTCGCGAAGTAATTAAGGATCAACTCTTTACTTCGCGACTCTATAGCAGTGACAGACGCTCTTACCACTGCACTACGCTGTCGACCTGTATGTCTGTCTGCAAAAAAACTTTAACCTTGTTCATAACGATTGAGCGGTTGTGGCTATGACTTTTATGGATCACTAGTGTATTCCTTGTGAGGAGACCCTTTTTAAGTACCTTTATAATTTACCTTTTGACCCTAGAGTTTAACTTTTATAAAATGTTAACTTTTACCTTGGCAATAACTTTTGACCAGATGATACAAAGGTTTTCTTGCTAAACATGTGTGTTCACTGTGACACGATATTTGAAAGAGTATAGTATAATTTGAACCTTTTTTCAATTTTTGACGACCTAAGAGCTTGACCATTCTAATTAAACTTGACCATAACTTTTGAACAGTAAGCTATAGGTATTTTTATTTCTCAGGTGTATGTCTTGCGAAAAGGTCTTCCTTTTGAAAACATCAATTTTGATCTTGGAGTTTGGGCTTCATTTGCAAAATTCAAAACTTTGTCAATAACTTTTGAGTTGTTGGTGCTAGGGCTTGTATATTTCACTTTGATATTTTTATAACAAGGTATTCCCAAGGTATTACAATTAATTTACCCTTTGACATTGACCTTGGTATTCACCACTTTTAAAATATTTTAATCTTGATCAACTTTTTATAGGGTGTATATCCTGTTAATCTTTTAAGGTAGGATTCTTCTCTGGTTTCTGACTAGATGAACCATTCAAAGTATATTTGCTTATATGTCTTATATATCGAGGTGTAAGGAATTTAAAAGACCATATTTTTCTTTCCTCATCAGAAATGTATAACTTTAAATAGAAATGGTAAACTGCGTTTGAAAACTAGCAGGGACTATATTTTTGGCGGAATGGTGGCGTATGAAAATATCTTATTTTCTGCCTCTCAAAATTATAATAGAACAATGAATTTAGTTATAATTTTTACACAATCGAAGACTTGGGGAAATTTTCAAATTTAAGTTATGTTAATAATGAGGGACTAAACTTTCAAAATATATCAAATAAATATTATTTTTCAAACAAACTAGAACTTTGTTAGCTTTTAAACGCTTCCTATCAAAGTGAAGATTTGAGCCAAAAATCCATAAAAAGTATTTTTTCTCTCTTAGTAAACGATCAAAACTTTTTACATTTTGTACATTTATAAGACTACTTTATTATATGTGAAAATAAGAAAAAGTTAAATATAAGAAGCATATAAAAATAACTAATATATCCTAAAAAATTTAGAAAAACAGAGAAAATTCGGACTAGCCAATATCCAGTAAGTAAAATTATTTTTGTAAATTTGGTTATATCATGCTATAGACCCTATATAGTAATATATTTTTATGCAAAAAGAACAATCATTAAACTTTATAAATAGAAGTAGGTATCACATGATTGGCAACATAATTTTTTTTATTCTTAATGTCAAGGAAAAAGAAAATGATCTTGACCTGACCTTGCCTCTAATATAAAACGGTCAAATTCAATTTCACTGATACTATCACTTACTGATATTGTCCTCTTGATTCTGTGAAAATTTCATTAATTTTTAAATATAAGAAATATGAGAAGAATCCTACCTTAAATTCTTTTTATTTCTTTCGTATATGTAAATATAAGACAGATTTAAAGATTGAAAGCATCTATTAGGCAAGTGACAAATTTTAATTTAAATTTAGAAAATAAGAAAAATTCTATTCTATTAACTACATTTCGTCATTCTCTTTAATATAACTACAAATGTATTTCATATTTTCCAATCAAAGTAATTATAAGTACCAAATGCTTGACAACAGTACATTTCAATGTAAAAATAAAAAGGAAAATGGCTTAAGCTTGCTGTTCGAAAAGGTCAAAATAATATAATCACACTTCATAATTGTTATCATCACTTAGTGAAAGAGCTAAAAAAAATCAATCCTTTTAGAGATATAAGTAGATATTGAAAGGAGGCGACTTTTTGTTTGTTTACATTCATTTTTTTGCTGGCCTGGCCTTAAGCTTCTACAAAACATTGCAAGGATTTTAATGAATTGAAAGAGGTAGATTCACGTACTCCATAAAATGACCCTGTCAATATACTTATTAACCAACCAAGTTCTTACATCCTTTTTCGATCATCAACATAAAGTAGAAACTTAGTGCTTTCATTTCCTATAAAAAAATTCTCTGAGAGTCCAAGTTTGGAAACTCAGACGTTGTGAAACTGCAATGTTCTTGATTTTTGAAGAAAATGGGTGAAATTGAGCATCTTCAACTTTTGATAAAAAGATGAGCCCACCCTGCGATCCAAAAATTCTTTCATGGATTAGAATCTTCTGAAACAGTTCTTTCATTATGTAATTCAAAATTTTAGATCAGAGGTTGGGGGCTATGCAAGATATTAAAAAACAGCTTAAATTTTTGGTCATTTTTAATGAAATTTTCAAGATTTGAGGAAAATGACGAAATTCATGACGTCATAATACATAGACAAGAGAAAAAATTACGTCATTTTTATTTGATATGAAGTCACCAAGGGTCCAAGTGAAATATAACATATTTTCAACTAAAACGGAGTAGTTCCTATTTTTCAGAAATTCACAGGGCCAAAAATGGACTAATGTGAACTTTCTTCTTTTAAAATCATAGTACATGCCTATAAAGAAATTATTATATTATGGACGGGATACATAAAAGAAGCACATCCCGGATACAATTTCCGATTTTTAAATTAAAATAGTTAAAGAGTAAAAGATCAAAAAAAGTACGATGAATATATACCAGGGATTCAAAATAAAGATGGTTTTGGTCTTAATTAAAATTTTGCTATTCCGGTATAACGTGTATAGGTAAGCCTTTGTTTCATTTAAGTATTTTTTAATTCAGATATTACAACCATTTTTTGTGACAGCAAAGGTTTTGCAAGGTCTTCCAATAAATGGTTTTAATTTTCAAGGCTCGATTTTTTTATATACAGTGTATTTAACACGGTGTACATAGTATTTAGATCATTTCTTTAAATTTCTCTGCTAGAACATCAATATCTTAAATGTTTCAGCAATTCAAAATTTGTGTATCTCAATGCATACTTTGATTGCAAATTTTATGCGCCATTTCTTTGAAACCACACTTGTAGTACCGACCCTGTAAAAACGAAGCTTACTTAATGGGTTTTGGATATCATCGTGTTAGTTTGTAAATTAGGGATTTACCGGATAATTATCGATCCGCAGGCGTAATGTAGATCCTGTGTTTAGATACGAAACGAGCGAGAAAAGATCGTGGAATGTAAGAAATATTGGTTTCAACCATCCTTGACTTGGGCGAAAAGAAACCTTTTTACAATAGTTGCTCCAACCACAATCAATTTGTTCTTTCAAATACTAAAAAAAGGGATATGGTTTTTTTTATAGAAATTAGCCGACACACTTGAAGAAAAAGTCACTCTCTGAAACTCGTAAGGGCGCACATTTTGTGTCAATAATAATGCAAGTTCTGGACATTCAATAAAAAATAACAATAAAACATAGCATTTCAAATGTTAATATTCATCATATTGATATTCAAAAAAATAGATTGGAATGTATTCTGTTATCGGGATTAACTATAGAACAGGATTTATACATTTATAAAGCCGAAAGTAAAGCCCTAATATAATAAATTTAAAACAAGAGATCTTAATATCAATAGAATAATCCCTAGGAATTATATGTAAATATTTCATTTCTTAACACACTGAAACTTGTTTTCATACACTTAGCCCATCATTTAGATATGCAACTCCTCTCTAACGACCAAATATCTTCACATGTGATTTCATTTCCTCAATTGTAAATGAGTTTAAGGCAAAGAACATAATAATGCTTTCCCCAATTCTAGCTAACTTTTCTATCATTGATTTTGTGATCCATTAATTGCTGAAATACCTTGCCTCGTTGTCTAAGCTTGTCTAAGCTTTGTTTGGCAAAATCAGTAACAAAGTGTTGAATTGAAAAATATTCTTATCTATCGAAATTCGATTTCTTTATATAACACCAACACTATAAATTGCAATTCAAGTATCAATTATACATAGAATTTTGCATAAAACATGGGAGATGTCTCGCCGAAGTATGTATACTGACAAAAAATGTGAATTGACATTAAGCGGAAGAGATTCATTATCAGTTTTATGTAAAGAATAATTGGATATTTAAGCAGAGAAACTTTTACAGGTGAATGTATTTTTTAAGGATGGTACCTGGATCTTTAATGACGGTCGTAAAATTGGTTTCAAATGACATTAATTAATCGATTGGAAAAGGTAAAAACAATATAAACAGATATTTGATTTGGTTCAAATTGTCTTCAGCTATTGTGCTCGGAACTACTGTATACAGTAATTGCTTAAAAAGTGGGGGGAAAAGATGTTTCACACTTGTTTAACACGTTGGAATTAAACCGTTGGAATCTATTAATTACTGATTTTATGTAACCGTAGATGTTATGCCTACATGCTAACTTTTGAAAGTTAACTCTCTTTAAAATGAAAATTTTACCTCGATTCTGTTGCTTTTTCAAAAATATTTTATTGATAATGAAAAACAGTTCCAACATAAAGAAAAATTAGAATAAATAAATCAATAAATTTTATTTTAGGTTCAAATTGTTCTTAGCAGTAATGGTCATGAATTTTTCCCATTTTTATTTCATGAAGGATAAAAATGTAAAAGAAACAACCTAATAACAAATTCATTGCATATATTGGACTGAAATGTGATAGAAACAGTTGAAATTGATTTGTTAGAACTTATGTAATTGTAGATTTATATGATCTAACTGACTGAATATACTTTCAACAATTCAAAAGCAAACATTTTTGATTTTCAAAATTTCATATAAGCAAAAACAACTGTGACAGATGTATGCTGTAACCATACCTTCTTTTGGAGAACTTTGCTTCTAGGCTACGTTACTTTGTGATACCGTATACAGAGTCTTAAACTCATGTACAGAAATATGGGTCTTGATTTCATTGATAAACGCATTAAGAAAGAATAAATTTTCAACTAATCGCTAGTAAGATAAAAACACGGAGATCTTGAGGATTAAATTATAATATTAAAAAAGGTAGAAAAACTTTGGATTTTCTTCGAAGTACATCAAGGAAAAAAAATTAAACGTTTAGAAGTAAAATTTGCGAATAGGCCTAAGAACTAAAAACTTTTTACTGTCAAAAACTCCTGTCAACATAATTGACTTTTGCATGCTTTGTAATAAAAAATATAAGTACAGGAACAAGAATAAGGAATTATTTAAAGCAAACTTGACAACTGAATCAAAGGTAAGATATATTTTCATATTATTTCCTCAAATAAGCTTCAAAGAAATAATCAAATAATAGAATATTGCAATGTGTTCCATCAATGATTTTTCGATCTTGACGGTCATTTCTCTTACCGGAAATACGGCAACTTTTATCAATATCCTTTATAGACGCATGTATAAAGATGTATCATGCATGTGTATTCTACTCTTGGCTCTGAGCGATTTGATTTCTAGTGGTGTAATGTATACAACAATGTTTATTCTTTACCCTAGCATGTACAGTTTCTTTTTTAATATGCCCCTTTGCATTGTGTTCTTTTGGGGTTTGTTTACTCCATTTATGTGGAGAAATGGCAACCTGGTTGTTATGGCATACGAGAGATATTCACTTATTTCTGACCCTATTAAATACCACACCTTTCACTACAGCCGCCTGGTATTAAAAAAATTTCTCATTTTATTGGTTTTCATGAGTATTCTTACTATTTCATATGCTGTCGTTAATGTTTAATTAGAATGCTGTACACATTATTTTAAAAAAATACATGTAGAGAAATAAAGCATGTTTTGTAATTTGAATCAGAATAAATGAATAATATGCCAGTTTAGAAAATTTATACTTAAAAAAAAACATTAATCTTGATTTCATCTTTTCTGATTAAAGACAGAGCTCTTTCTATCCCATTCTTTGAGTTGTATATGGAGATTTTTTTTTATAGATTTATTACTGTTATTTTTACTTTCTCCACTTATAAATAAAGAAACAAGCACAAAGTCAGAAGTGCATAAAATTAATTAATTTCTAATAAATTTCTACTGTAAAAAATTCTGTAAGTGCAAATTTTTAATTTGAATGTTGCACAGTAATTTGTCTATTTCTTATATAGCTAAATGTATTACATGAATTACTGAAAAGCATTTTTTTATCAAGAAGAATTTGTTGTTTATTACGATTGGAACTTTGTTGTGTTCGATACTCGTATACCTGTATAACGTCTTTTAAATAAAGATCTTACGAATTTTATGTGGAATAGTGATCATTTATGTAATTAAATAATGCACCTTAATTAATTAGGATAAAAAACACAATATGGGGAATTAGATTTAGCAATATGTGAAATGAATTTCACTCTGGATGAAAAACAGTTAATTATACCCCCGCTTGAAAAATAGGAGGGTATACAGTAATCGGAATGTCCGTCTGTCTGTTACGCTTTGGGGTTCCAATCTCTTATCCGAATCTCCTCTCATACTACTGAATGAAATTTGATAAGATTTTCACAGAGTTTTTATTACATACTGCCATTTTGCACCTCCTCTTTTTACTTTTTGATCCTACACATATTTTGGGTTTCCCGTGGCAAAACATGGACACTGCATTTATATTCATATGGGAGGCGGGGGTATCATTTAATCAGCTTATTACTCACAGTTCCTCTAGTTTTATATAAGCACTTTTAAATAAATGCATTCAACCTCTGTAAATGAAGATTCACACAATAATTTTCATATCCATCATTGCATTTCGCGCATCAATAAGGTAGTTTGGAATCTTACTTTCAGGACAACAAGTGCCTTACAAAGCAGTTTAAATCAACAAAACCCTCCGCCTTTCTTAAGTAAGCTAAAATTTGAGATTTATTTGATACAACATTGAAATAACGAGCAAGATTCCAACTACAACGTTCATTCAATGGATACAAATCGAGAGTAGTGCAAACACAGGCATATAAAACAAGAGATGGGATCAGGTGCCATGGAGCAGTAAACATTCCCTGCTGACATTTGCCCCTCAACATGATCGAAGAAAACGAAAAATAATATGTATCAATTCGGTTTGTAAATCATGGGCCGGGCTAACAATTACAATGAAAAAATCGGTAAAATTGGGCGTAATGATAACTCAGTTTGCTGATAAGGTCATAGAACTTGCAAGGTTATTGAAATTTTTCTTTTATTAACGTGTTTGTCAAGAGCTTTTCTCGTTTTAAAAATTGTTTGTGTTTGTAATTTTTTGCACCAAAGTCTAAATAGTTTCCTACGTACATGATTTTGTAACTATATGTTATATGGCTTGTTTGTTTGATTGTTTAACGTCCCAAAAATTTCACTCATATTGAGACGCCGCCATTTGCAGGTGGAGAGAATCACATTTAGACTTGCCCTCCACACTTATGGCCCTTAAGCATTAAGAAATAGGTTTTCGAGCCAGCACCAAAAATGCGACTAGTAATTTTGGTTCTTACGGTCCCATTTGAAGAACCGATCTTCATGTCCCACTGTGGGATTCATATGTATAATAATTATACATGTATGAGGTAAACAGCTTTACCTTTTCGGGATATATAATGGTTCATTACAAGAAAAAACATAATTTATTTATGCATGAAAGTTATCTTCCAATAGAAATCGATATGGTTTAATAATGAATATTGTGTGTAAACAGCATTACAGCAAAACTCGGTTATAACGAAATCACGGGGACCTATGAAATTACTTCGCTATATCCGTAATTCGTTATAACCGTATAAGAAATACATTACATTATAAAACTGGGGAACCAAAATGACTTCGCTATATCCGTAAATTCGCAATATCCGTGTTCGTACTAACGAGTTTTGCTGTATTATGTTGATATTATGATTTTTATTACAATATTTATGTTATTGTTAAGGAATACACATTTTTGTATTAATTTTATTCATTTAAGTTATTTATTATTTGATAGTATTCATGTTATTTTCATTTAGAATATCATGTGTTGTTTTAATATTTAGTTAACAATGATTACCTCTCATCTAGTTGCATAACTTTACATAACATCAAAACTATTTTAAATCTTTTGACCTTTACTCCACCCTTAACTGGGTGAATTTTTTTGGTGCAAATTGTAGAACTGAAAATCATCATACATATGCATGTAATATACCTTGTGATAAGATAGACAACTATATCAGCATACTTTCTCTGAGTTCTTAAATGAGAAGAGGTTGAGCGAATGAGTTTTAAATTCCGAATTCTTGTGCTGGAATGACAGTTTGAAGTAAAACAAAGAAGGTATTTGTGTGGATGTCATGTCTTTATTTTGGTAGTTTGTGAAAGTACCCCAAGTTATGTTATATGGTATAACAAAAGTTGAAATAAGCTTCATTCCCCAAGTAAACTTAGTAAAATTAATTCCATGCGCATGTACAAATACTCCACATTTTCCTTTAAATACGTTTTCTAAGTTGATAATTTCCATATGCAGGTACAAAACATTGACTTTTTTTATTTTGCAACGTGGTTGAGCCAGACTATCTCCAAATAACACTCAAGACAGTTCCAATTAACGAAATTTATTTACAAAATGAAAGAAAAATATATTTACATAATCACACTCACACTCACACGCACTTGCACACCTCTGTTTCACATATACTTGTAAGAAAAAAAAATCAATAAACCCTCTAACTTGACAGACAGACTGACAGACTAAATGTTTCTTTATAAAATAATCTCAGATAATGATTTATTTTGTTGCCCTGTAATGTTCACTTGCACACTTCTGTTATCTAGGTTTGCCACAATCACGAGCTCTAAGTTCTAGTTCCTTTCAGATCCACTTATCTGATTCTAAACACCAAAAGTTTCAGCTTAGGTTCATCAATCGTCCGATCGCTTCTGGGGCTGTGGTCCCGGAACTTGGGGAAAGGCGATGATAACCCTCAGAAAGCTTGACTGTATTGTCCCATCTGGATCGTAAGCTCACTCAGCTACGTCCTCGTACTTCACCAACGTCATAACGCTACAATTTACAGGACTCATAAGTTTTCTAATATGGCAACATATTATAATGGCAACACTTAATGATGTAATATTTAGATAAAGTATAAATGAAATATGTCTGTCTAAATAGTTCAACAAGTTATGATAAAAAGCATACATTGTATTGTAATTTCAAAACAATATGGCGACCACTTCCGGCTGTCACTTCCGCCCAATACATTTAAAGAATTCGCCAAAAAAAATATCGAACACAAAAATACACCCAAAGAAACACTCAAAAGTGATATAAATAAAGTCACACAATATTCTATCGACAGTAAAAGAACTGGGTATTTAAACTCTCGCTACCGATACACTTGACTGCTCACACAGGTAAGTTAGACAAGTGAATGTAAGCCAAGGATGATGGAAAAGGAACAGTGAGATTTTGTTAAAAATTGGTTTTGATCTGTTTTTCGTTTGTTGTATAATGACGCCTGTGGAGTGTTACAAATGCTTGGAACTCAGGACCAATGAGCAGTTTCATGTAATCCTTTTCGTGCTAACACCTACTGCGACTCGGGACTTGGTTTTAAACGGTCTCATCCTAAGGACCGATCTCCACGTCCTGCAGTGGATTCGAACACGCGACGTAAAGCTAAGTTAATCATTTCGCAACTCTATAAATGGTTTTAGAAGATGTAGTAATTAAATAAGGGAAATGAACTAATGAATTAATGTATCCTGGAAAGCCGTGCCTATGTAAAGGTTATATATTAATTTTAAAATTAAAATTTTTAATAATTAGATTCAACTGCATAAACTACCGGGAAGACAGCCGAGAATATGATAACTACAAGAAATAAATGAATCGTTATGATTAACATGCAGAATTGGGTATGCCAGAGCATCAACGATTGTTGGAAACAGCCCGTCATGCATAAATGACCCAACAAACTTGACGGTGATTCCTTATATTCCTCAATCCTGGAATAGGAGGGACACTTTTCCTGAGTCTATTTTCTGTGTTTCATAGGAGAAAGAATTTTATCTCTGAAAACTGTGGGGGGGGGGGTGTCTATTTTCTGTGTTTCATAGGAGAAGGAATTTTATCTCTGAAAACTGGGGGGGGGGGGGGGCTGCGAGTCCGGGCGAGATATGATCAGAAATATTATGTATATTTGGCCAGTTTTCCTCTTAAGAACTCTTTTCCGTTTCGTTTTATTTACTTTAAATGATGTAACTTCTAACTTCTTTCACAATATCACCGATATGTTTTTTTCCAAAGTTCGAAAATCCGATAAAAAGAACAGACTTGAAGTTTTCATTTCCATTCAGTGCAGTAGAATCATCCAGGAAAAGGGCGCGATGATATACACGTGACATTTGGCGCAAAATGATTGTGACACCCCTTACCTAGAAGACATATGGTCTCATCCAATAGTACAGAAACGCAGAAAAAAGGTCAAACGGACATGAAATCGCATGAAATAAAAAGCTGCATGCAAAAAAACTAAAGGAAATAAACACATCAATATATTGTATAAGACGGTTATTTTTTTCTGCTAAATGTTTTGTTGAAACGGTGGTAACAAATTCCAGTGATAATCAGCATGCACAAAATTTTGCTGGCTATCTGTGACCTCTTTTCTTCTCACCTCGGAATTTATATCAATCCTTATACAGCCTGACGCCGTGACGTCAGGCAATAATGGAGTATTTTTTCGTTGAGCGATTATTCTGGTTTTTTTTTCGCCCGAGATTTTTTCGTATTGTACACATGATGAATAAGTGTAATAATTATAATTTGTGAAAAAAATGTCCTTTAAGCCCTGGCGTTGAATATCGGGGGGAGGGGTCCTGTCCACAAGTACCTATGGTTTACCTAATAGAGGTAACACATAAAATTTAAGTTTAGTAGACAATACAAAAATATATATATACTCCTGATATATATAATCTGTTTAATGTTTAAGAAGTTATAATATAAATTGAAGTATATATCTTGCTAAGCAAAAAATCCAATCTTTATTTAAATTTACTTCTAATATATACAACACTCTTTCTTGCATTGTAATTTAATCAAATGACCCATTTTTTATAATTATATTAAACGAATTCTTGATAGTAAAAACATAATTAAGGGAAGTAATCAAATGTTGAACCCGCTTTTGATTGGTTAGTCTGGATCTTGAAACTCGAATTTTGAATCTCGAATTTCGAATCTCGTATTTCGAAACTCGAATCTCGAATGTTGAATCCACTTTTGATTGGTTAGTTTGGATCTTGAATTTCGAAACTCGAATTTCGAATCTCGAATTTTGAATCTCGTATTTTGAAACTCGAATCTCGAATGAGCCTTCTGGGCTTTCGTACTTCCGTGCCTTTTGTTACTACTTAGGTTCTGTACGTTGCATACTGCAAAATATACTGACCCTGCAGTAAACTCGACTGCCCTCTAGTATACGTCTTACTCACACGGCAGCTCACCCGGGAATTGTCCCAGCCAATTTTTAATCACTTGACTTTTGCAACGACAAAGAACTATGGGAAATCATTGTTACAGGCCGTAAAGCTAACCTGATACACAAGTGATTGTCACAATATGCAGGTACAAAACACTGACTTTTTTATTTTAAAAATACATTTTCTTTAGTTTTCCATGATATTAAATAGTCTGTTTGCTGTCTTTTTGTGAGTAAGTTGCTTTGACATCGATGTCAGATATGTACATAAACAACAGTGCGATTAAAAGTTATAATTAGGTATTTAAAACGCAATTTTTAAATTAATTTCTAAATGTCATCATCATACTCACTATGGATTTCTACATTTTCTTTGCTATGTTTTTTCTAGGGAAGGAAAACGGAAGAACTTTTGCCTCCTGTGTGTTATGTTTACAACAATGATACTTTTTTAATTTTTTACCGCTGAAATCAATCACTCTAATGTTTCAAATTCATTAAACATATAAATTACAGTAACCACTTTTGAAAATGAAAAAAAAAATTAAAATAATATAGTGAATTCATCCAATCATCTTGTTTGGGAGTGACTTCTTTTGGTTAGAGAAATAAACAATATAATGTATGGAAAGTCAATCTAAGCAATATAATGTAATTATAGAGAAAATTCTTTTTCAGTTTAATATTGGTTACTGAATTGCCCACAAGCTTTGTAAATCGAAAGCACAATAGGAGAAAGTATCTCGGACACGGAATAAGGTAAACAATATTGGTCTATTTACACCAATGTTGAAACTCTCTCTATCTCTCTATCTTCTACTAAAACATGTCTACATTTTTCGAATCGATATCTGTTAAATATAGTCTCTTTTCATTTTAAAATTTGTACCCTCCATTTTAGAGAACATTGTCTGTACATTGATGCAACAGAGAACTGTCTCGCTTAATATACAGGGCATCATGGAGAAAACCTCATCCCAACTGCAAGACTTTTCAAACTCCACATCCCAGCTGCAAGACTTTTCAAACTCCACATCTCAGCTGCCGGACTTTTCAAGCTCCACAACTCAACTGCCGGACTTTTCAAACTTAACTTCTCAGCTGCCGGACTTCTCAAACTTAACAACTCAGCTACCGGACTTTTCAAACTTAACATCTCAGCTGCCGGACTTTTCAAACTTAACATCTCAGCTGCCGGACTTTTCAAACTTCACATCTCACGTGCCGGACTTTTCAACACCGGTTGTCACTTTCTGTTCAATCAGTGACTTCACTTCCTGTTGGCTAGTTCTTGTATGTACCATTTTGACTTTGATTTCCCTGACAGGAAATGCTGCTACCTTCATTAACATACTTTACAGACGCAAACAAAAAGACGTGACATACATGTGTATCCTGTTGCTAGCCGTGAGTGACTTTTTGACTAGTGCCACTGTCTATTTGGGTATGTTCGTGCTATTTCCAATTATGTACAATTTATATTTCAACGTTCCCCTATGTATTTTGTTTTTCTGGGCGATGTATACTCCGTTTATGTGGACGGGTTGTAATCTAGTTCTTTTGGCTTACGAGAGGTACTCTCTTATAACCAATCCTCTTCACTACCATTCTTCTCATACAAGCTACCGTGCGGTTAAAATATCACTGGCTTTACTCGTGGTTATGAGTTTGATGTCTATTTCTTACGCAGTTGCTTTATCTTTTATAAAAGTATGCCCCGATTACCTTTATGTCGTGTACTATTTCGCTTTCATTGCTGTGCCGCTAATTTTGATCATTATTGGTTTGTTGCTTTACTTGCATTGCTACAAATTGGTTAAATTGAGGAAACTCCCAAGAATGTCAATGAGAGCCATTGAAAAACGCCATTTTGTAGAACTTACAATCAAAGTATATCTCATTTGCTTAACCTATATTTTTGGACAATTCCCCTTCTTGATCAATGATATATTAGTACTATTGATAGAGTATAATGTTCTGGATTCAAATGATGGGTTAACATATATTCTCTTTCAAATAGGAACAATTGCAATGCTAGCAAACTACGCTATAAATCCTTTTATATACTTTTTATCGTTCAATCAATTGTGTCTCTTTTGCAAATCTAAAGGGAAAGCAGATAAAGAATTGACGAGCACAAAAACTGAGTCTTCTGATAATAGTTTATCTTATACCACCCCTCCAAATAAAATTTGATTATTTTGTTTAATCAAAAATTCTATTTTGTTAAATCCAATGAAAAGGTACTTCCCGCAACTTTTCAGTTTATAAAAAGAACTGATAAACATGTAAATGAAAGTGAACTGAATTTAATTGAATTTTGCTCTAAATTTTCATATCAATATGATTGATGTGTTTTGAAATTCTTGTTGAATTTTATTGCAAATGTACATAAATGAATATTACGCCCCACTTTATAATTTGTATTTAAGAATTTTGATTTTATAGTCAAGTAATATCCCAAAATTTTCTAATTGGTTATCTATATTATAGAAACTATTTTTGTACAGCTGCTAGGTGTGTAATAAAACGAACCTATAACGGATTCTTGTCAACATAAGACCATCATAGTCTCATCTATATTTTTTTACAACGAGGCATTACTTTGATGTTAACAAGATGTTGATTTTATTTGAGAACAAGATAACATTTTGTGTTGTGTTGATATTGTTAATATTTATTTAGTTTTTGTACGTTAATTATATATTCATTGATGGTATTCTATTTCAAATTACTTATTAATTATTTAATTAAATTAAATTTTAAATTAATTAAATTAATTTATTTTTTTTAAATTAAAACCAGGTGTTTTATAAAATGAATTTTGTTGAACGAGTGTTGAAAAAATGTGGGTGTAGGACTGTAAAAAGTGTAATAAACTTATCTATAACGTGTAACTATTCTAATATCTTTTTCGTTTTTGTTTTACCTTGTCTTAGTTTAATTTCATTTTTTACGAAATGTAAATTCGCTGCGAATTTTTATTGTACATAAAGTTATATTGCTTCAGATTCTTTGTTTCGTTATTCAGGTCTGGACGATTTCCAAATATGGAAGTAAAGAACGATAACTAAAAGCTGCTATAAATATCCATACTACACACGTTAATATTTTTCTGCCCAATCAGACAGCAGCGTTTTTACACGCCCAAAAACATATTTCAAAAGAACAAAAAGATAGCACGTGTTTTGTTTTTTCAAAAAATCGTTAGAAGTAAAATGAAATATTTTGAAGAAAAAGGTAATCCCCAAATATTTACCGTGAACAAACTTCACATTTTATCTCGGAAAAGAAATACTGGTAATGTATTTAACAATATGATCGTTCACGGTGGAATAGATCACATCGTCAAGCTATTATCAAGTACAAATATAAAATTTTTCAGAAAATAGAGTATGTTGGTAAATGATGGTTTCATGATCGCCGAATACCATGTTAAATACACTTTAAATGGACATACGGAAAAGTGTAAAACGTGGAGAAAATGGAATAATTATACATTAATGCTTTTTATCTTACCTTATACATGTGCAAGAAACTGCATGGACGATTTTGTAATAAACACTCAAGAAATAATTAAGATTGTTATCCATATGAAAAATCTGCCGTATTTATATCAAATTTCTTAGCATAAGTTATTTTGGATTGCTACCTTGTATATACATGTATTGACAGAGTTTTAATCCCACTTCAAATTTATTTTAAGTTTTCAAGTTGTGTTTGTTCACGGTAGAATTGTCAAAAATATTAATTCATTCCTAAATATGCATACAGTTTTCAAAAAGTTTGTTCTAAAAAATCTTTTTAGCAAAAAACTTAAAAACCACGTGTTTTATTTATTTTCTCTTATGGGTTTGTCTTAATGCCAGTATCTTATTGGTCAGAAAGAATGCCAACTTGTTTATTCTGTGCATTTATAGCAATTCACGGTTATCGTTCTTGACTTCTATATTTGGAAATCGTCCTGACCTGTTTAATGCTTCCTCTTTCCAGCAAACATTTTATAAAAGGTGACATAGAAGACTATTGCTTTTGTCTATTAATGCCAAGATCTAATAAATGAAAGTTGTCTACAGATTTCTCAAATTTGAGAAATAAATTCCTTTAATGATGCTTTATAAGTTTAGCTTGGTCAAATAAGGTGTTCCAGGGCATAATTTGTAGGTAAACAAGATGAAAAATCACATTTTAAACTGTCATTTGAAATGAAAAATTTAGAAATCCAGTCATGAATATAGGACTTTTTTTCCATATCATACAAAGAAAAGTAATCCAGATAGCCAAGAGTCTTTTGGAAAACGGTAATTTGTATGTTCTTGGTCTCTTCTTTAGAATAATGTCAATTTTAATATACTAGTAGGAATCGGGACTACTTTCAGGTAATGTCAAATTGAATCCCCTGATAATACTCAATTTTCTACATAATTTAATTTGAGCTGTAAAGTACGGGAAAAAGAAAGTTTAAAATGATGACGTCATAAGAAATTTTACACCAAAAACTCAGTCTAAAGACATTTACTAGATCTTGACCTTAACGGTTGGTAGATTTCAAGCTAGTTTATATCAGAACCGAAATTTGACAAGGAAAATACCGATTGAGGCAAAGTAAAAATTATATACAATAGTAAAATTTACAAGTCTGAACTTACAAACATGTATCTTAGAAGTTTGGTACCTATTACCAATTGAAAACACAATAAATGGTATCATACGTTAATATTAAAATATTCAAAAATATAATATCTGTATGCAAACAGACATGACAACATTATTATAAGTGATAGAAGGTGAGGTCCAAATGCTCCAAAAGTTTTAATTTTTCTGTGGCTGTATATAAAAAATAGTACTTAAAATAAAGAAGAAAAACACGAAAAACTCCCGTAAAGCTGGATGTCTTTCGTTTTTTCTTCAGAAGCTTTACAAAATAAAAAATTGTAGTAAGAAGGATATGGAGATAACGAACAGTATTTAATCTCAAAGTCCATAAAACAATACTAAAAAAGAGTAGAGCAAACACGGACCTCCGAAACATCAGAGGTGGGATCAGGTGCCATGGAGGAGTGAGCATCTCCTGCCGACCATTGTCATGATCGTGAAATAACGGAAAAACCCATCGTCAATTCAGTGTATAAATAATGGACTAACAATTGGTATGAAAAACGTTAGTCAGCATTTGACTCAATGATAAATTGTAACATAGTTACATGTACCTTACACAATAATTGGCGGAGTATATGACGTCGAAATTATGAAGTTATATGACGTCGAAATATATATATATATATATATATATATATATATATATATATATATATATATATATATATATATATATATATATATATATATATATATATATATATATATATATATATATATATATATATATATATATATATATATATATATATATATATATATATATATATATATATATATATATATATATATATATATATATATATATATATATATATATATATATATATATATATATATATATATATATATATATATATATATATATATATATATATATATATATATATATATATATATATATCCACATGCTTTGTCAAACGAAATACCTTAACACAATGTTGCAGTAAAAGACTCTTTATATTAGCGGTTCCAAGTGAAGGTTCTGGGGGATAAATCTCTCCTATTTACTTTTGTAGAGTATACTAGGATTCTTCTTAATTTGTTTTTACTCATTTACTTTTACCCGTTCATCACCTTTTTTCCCATTCGCTACTACATCTCAAAGCTTACAAATTTTTAAGGTTGTCGCAAAGCATTTTTATGAGTGAATGAAAGAAAATGTTCATAAAATTCACAATTAAAAAAGGATAAGTAATATCTGATTCAGGTTCAAATTGAGGATTCCACCGTACTTTGGGTGTATAATTTTCGAAACATCGTCGAATGGGAAAACTCGAATGGGAAAACTTGAATTCCTGAAAGTCAAGCGTGGCTCTAGATCTAAATGAGATAGATTGGGATGGGGGTCCGGGACTCCTGGGAAGAAGAATCAATTTTTGGGGTTCAGTTTTCTTTGATTACACAACCATGCATGATACTTTAAATTATTGCTTAATGTAATTTTTTAAATGAAAAACAAGAAAAACATATATATTGTAACAATGTTAAACATACTAACATTAATTATTAATAAAAACCAACCATTACATTTTACAATATTACTAGTAGTGAAGAAGAAACTTCAAGAGTACTGTGCAACATTCATTCGTGAGTGGTTTGAATGAGATTGTGATACTTAATAATTCAAAGAAACTTATGGAAAATTTGAAATCAATTTTTTTTTCTCCAAAAATAAACTTCATGAATTTTTTTCTGCTACAACCATTCCAAAAGATAAATTGTATTTGTTGACAGGGTCATTGTATCAGCCATAGAACTTATGAAATGATGACTTTAAACGAGACTGCTGATAGGCTTGGTTCCTTAACTTGTTTGTCAATAATTAACCTTGTTTAAGAAATTGTTCTTACGTAAAGCATGCTCTTGTGTATTGAATCAACCGAGTATGCAGATGATGAAGGTATATTGCTACATAAGTAAGGAATGCGGACGATTGTAAAGTTAAAGCCATCACCATTATCATAAAGCTTGGTTGTTAGATTAGCATTAATATATTTTTTCAAGTTAAATATCTAAGTATGAAACAGATGTATCAGACAGTTTGGTATCTTTTATCTCAAGCTTACCGGGATACATGTGTTTCGTATCGACATAAGAATGGAAATTACCATCGTTAATTGAAAACACGTCGTCGATATATCTAAATGTAGAGCTGAAGGCCACAGCAAGAATTTTCTTCTTTTCAAGTACAAGATTTTGGACAAATTCTGTTTCATATGAATACAAAAATAGGTCTGCTAAAAACTGGGCGCCATTGGTACCCATGGGAATAACATTTCATTTTTGGAAGGCCTGGTCTCCAAAACCAACATAGATATTGTCAATCAGAAACTCAAGCATCTTTTTGATGTCAACTTCAGAGTACTTGTCTATATTATCAAATTGTTTTAACAAAATAATTTTGCAAATGACCAAAGGCAAAGTAATTAACTTTACAAGTTCCATTTTTATTGAAAAAGCAGCTATCAAAAAGCCTGGACTTAAATTTATCGTGGGTTATGGTTGTGTATAAAGGATGAGGTGATTTGCGGGCCCCAGTAAATTGGCAAAAAATTTAATGTCTAAATTCTACTCAAAATATTGTATGTAACTAATCACTGATAAGCGTATCTTTATAGATTACTATTTTTAACAAAAATAGAAACGTGATTGGAAAGATATAGATTTTTTGGGGGGCATGGGTAACATGTTCACATCCAATTCCCATTGCATTTTAACCCCACCCCACTCTTTGTAGCCCTTGAAATATACGAGCGCAGTTAGGTACAATATTCTCCTTTAGCTGGTCACTGTATTTCATTGAAACCTACTAATATGTGAAAGGAGAAAATTGTACCTAACTGCGCTCATGTGCTGTTTTTAAAAAAGATGTAAAATCTAGCTGGCCTTTCCTATTATGAACAAATCGATGGAACTAGATTTCTGATGTAAGAATGAATTCATATGCTAATCGAGGCACTGACGATACTTTTAACTGACCAATCAGCTAAATAAAATTCGTTACGAGTGAGTGCTACAAAATTACCATGGAAACATGTTTTGAAGTTTTCTGCTTCCCGATATTTTTTATGCATTTGAGTCAGAGATTAGACACGGATCTACATATGTACACTTTCCGAGATCACAGTAAATTTATATCAAGTTACAAACAATTGATAAATATACATTATTTTCAAGCTTTGTGGCGTGTTTGGTGAGCTAGGTCTACACTTATTCCCGAGTTTCAGTGAATACAAGTTTCATGTGCATTTCTTGTCCTAAAAACCGTATATTCTGAAAATCCATGCGAATTATTAAGTATAAACAGCCTTGGCTGACCACTATAAAAGTTCGAAATGTAGAAAAGGATAACAGGTAAATTGACCTAAACCACATGTATGAGATAAAATGTAAACGTAGTAAACCAGCATGTTTTGTTGTTCTGTCATCGGATTGGACAATGACTATGTGCGAAATAATAACAATAGCCATATAAGGTCTTTCGTACACGCAAATCCCTCTGTTGTACAAAGACCTGTCCATTATCTTGCCTTAAAAGAACATATTCTCACAAACCTGGCCGAATTTAGCTGTGATAGGGTCTAAAAAAATCGAAGATAATGCAGTATGTCTTATATTTAAAATATATATGAACTGTTGAAACTGTTTGAAAGGCGTCGTATTTATTCATTCATGTTTGAAAACTACCAACATCGTTGTAGATTAAATGTTATTCGTCGTGGAAAAAGGGGCTTCAGATGGCAGTTATGTCAAATCATCCTTTCAAAAGTCGTATGTTTTTAAGCTTTTGATTTTGATTAAATCTCGTGATTTAAATCCTCGTCTAATCTACACCACTTCTTCAATATATTGTTGCGCAGTACTCTTGACGTTTCTCCTTCATTACTGTTGATGACTTATTGTGGAGCAAAAAAAGGCTTGGTTGAGCAAGTACTGTCACCCGCTATGTTTCTTTGTTTGTAAGAATTTTTATAAAGTTTTGGAATGCAATGTATATAAGTCAGTTCAAAATCATTTTGGTTTTTTGGGTGATCTAAAAAATATTCATCAAAACTGACGTATGATTTTGAAGAATTTCTTCCTTAGAAAGGAAACAATGAGTATAAAATGGACTTCTATTTGTAGAATTAAATCCAAGTTTAAATAAAAATCCCTCATATACAGTGATATACAAGCAAACACATTATATGCCTTTGGATTTTCGTGAGTAACTAAATTTGATATCCTTTTTTTCACATCTATTTTTACAAATATAGTATTTTTCTAACACTTTGTTGAATGCTTTCAGAAATATGTCGAATTAGTTGAAACTGGTAAACTCCATTCTATATACGATTTATGACTTTCTTCTCTGTCGAAATGAAGAATTTGATTCGCTAGTGCCTATATATCTGGCTTTCTAAAAAGGAGAATATTGATATTGAGCCCCGAATTAACTGACAGTTATTGATATGGAACTCCGATTGATCTGAGTGTAAATACACATTTCCTTTTGTAATTGGTAAAAACTACTTAATATTTGTCATATTTTTTTCTGAATGTTTATTACAAATATTCTTCAGGTACCTCTGATCACTTATTGTCCGATGTTAAGAGGAATAATGGACCCCGTAGAATAATGACCGATGGTCATTTTTCGAAGTCGATAAATCATTCTTAGTCATTTCTCCACGTCGATAAAAGATCCTTAGTCTTTTTTAATTAGAAAAACGTCGTCTTTGCTTGAAAAAAAGTCATGTACTGAAGGTAAAAAATCGCCCCCCTTCCCTCCGTATGATAATGACTCTTTTAAGATTTGGAGGGGATGTACCTGTATTTTTCGTTTTGTGAAAAAGATTAAAATTTGAAAATCAAAACGTTTGTGGACAAAAAATTTTCAGATGAGATATACATATAGTGTGGATACAGGTGTGATATGTTTGTCTTATTTAATCTTTCGGATAAAGTGATCTACCGTCTTTGATAAATAGACATTGAACAACTTTAATTTACAATTTGTGAACATGATTTTATTTTGATTTGACAAATGTATCATCTTTTTTTCAGAAAATTTAAAAATAAATTAACTTGTCTATTGAAGAGAGAGAGAGCAAGATAGAAATACATGTAACCTTTATCTAGCCGTAGTTGTGTACCAATACTTATTAGCCATGAAAAGAAATTAAAAAGTTTGTAATTTCCTCCGATCATTACATATAGACTTCTTTCGACCTATTTGATTTTTTTGTTTTCATTTCCACACAAGGTCTATCTTGGTCAAACCTCGATCTGATCCAGCAATGTCTACCAACCTAGTCAGAAATATATCGGAAATAAACACTTGGTATTTTCAGTACTCATAAAGTAGAAAAACGCGATAAACACGATTTTCTATGAATTTCAACTTTCACCACCACATACATTTTACGACTGCCTCAAAAACTTATTGAATAATCATTTTTAGAATACATTTTATTGAAATACCTAAATATATCAGATACAGGTTTTGACATTTAAGAGTTCCTCTTCATACCTATGGCACAAAGTTGTCATGCACAATTGAAAAAAGCACACACATATGTTTTATGACGTTTTTTATTTCATATTACTGATTCTTTGCCCAATGTTATTAAGATGAAATTGTAAACACAAAAAAAGACATATGTTTTCTTAGAGCTTTAATTGACCATTCCGCCTACCAGATATAAATTCTTGGACCTCACTGTTTGTGGAGCCAGTAGACAAGAGATGCTTACTTTTCATTGACACCTCATCAATCCTCTGGGATTTGCGGCCAGGGTCCGGTTGTAAGCTCTATTCAAAGATGTTTATTGTTTGTGGATTTGTTTCGTAGATGATCGCTGCTAGTTATCTTTACCTTTTTCATCACAAATAATAAAAATATGTTGTAAAAAATTAAAAATTAATAAGAATCTTTCAGATAATAGAATTGACCTCTAGCATCTGATTCACATTGGCTTTAAATTTTATTAAAAATATTATAAAAAATGGTGGAAAAGTTTGAATGGACAATAATCGATCACACAAAAATGTACAAATTTACTTGATAATTAATGATACGTATATTATGACTGTGTATTTTGAGATGAGAAAAATATCTTAAGTGGAGTGTTAAAATTAAGCAAGCAAAAAAATTTAAGCATTGTCATTCGGGTGGATTTTATTTTGTGACTTCATATATTTCAAATTTCAGGTTACTAAAGTATTCCTTGATACATGATTTCAGAAGAAAAAAGACGTCGCCAATAGTAAATACACAATTTGAATTGAATTGAATTGAACATAACATTTAAAACATATATTTTAACTAAAACTTTTCGTCGGAAGGGAAGACCAGAAATTCCATGCAAAGAGGAAAGGGATCTTGACACATCTTGACCTTATATGTAAGTATCTTGTTACATTTGTCATTTTCGTTGCTTTCAAGGATGGAGGCAATTCACGCGATGAAAGCCTACAGTTGGTGAAGCATGACATTTTTTATAAAAAAAAAAAAAACATTTTAAAAATCTATTTTTAATTTTTGATTTAAAATTCCAAGATTTTTTTTTAGATGTCTTGAGATAATTAAAATGAGAGTTATGACATTGTTGCTATATATATTTGAACAACCCCCTGTGCTTTCAATTAAAAAAAATTCTAATCTGATGCACTTTTTAAAAGACCCTTTTTGTATTGATATTGCTGTTCTTGATGTCTAAGAATTAAGATCTCTTTTGCCGAATTACATTTTCCTTGATTATTTTTTTAGTGTCGTTTGATTATCGATAAAAATTAACGTTCTTGTAACAAGTAATACATGCCTATATACTTAGGCTATAAACAATTTAAAAAAAACTTTCCGACTCATTTTGACGCTAGCGAGCAAAGTAGTGTTTTTACACCAAACATTCAGTGAACTACTGCTATTGCTGAGTAATAATTACATCTATCTGAATCCTTATACTAACACTCATATTAACATCTGTCTTGTGTAAATCACAAAATTCTTCCATCACTTTTTTTAGACAAAAAGTTATTTGCTACTTATAGGTAAAGTAACATTTCACGACATTTGGTTGCCCCTTCATAATGTCCATTGGAAACCTACTCTTGGCGTATGAGATATATCATGTATGTGGGAATTTTAACACGACGCCAATGTAGCAATTTGTCCTTAAAATCTGGCATTTTATTTTTGACGAGATGTAACTTAGCGATTTTAAAATGCTCACTAAAGAAACTATTACCAATAAAACTGCAGGAATTTTTTAGCGATCTCAGCATCCTCGATTATAATGCCAAAATCCTCGTTAAAAATTTTGTACTTTCTGATCATTCAACTTTTGCATCATCATAGTGCCTTCACCAACAGCAGAGTACTAAAGTTTCGCTTGCTATGTTGTTTATAAAGTGCATGATCATAATTTACTATGCAGTTGTATTGTTTTAGAAAAGTGATCCATCTTGCTAATATTTACGCTCATAAGCTTGTCTGATGCAAGGTAATCTATGCAGAGACAAAAGTAAATAATCCTTTATTTTCACTCAAAATGATCAGCATTTCTATCATTCGGGTGCTTTAAAGATGTTACACATATTTTCATATGGAAGAATAATCCTACAACTTCCCGCTAGAAATGAATTGCTACATGTATAAATTTAAAACACAGTCTTGTGATTTTATCATACTTGAAATTTCATCTCTTTAGTGAAGCACTACTTTGATATTTTTGAAATTTTTTCATCATGGAACGAACTTTCTTAACACCCCTTATATATTTTCCCTTTCTTCTCACAATTGTACAATTTGAGACGGTTAACCGTACTACGAAATCTCGATTGAGCCTTCTGGGTTTTCGTAGTTAACTGACTTAAGAACCAAGACGGGCTTATATGTTTGACAGAAAGCAGCTTTAAACTCGATATCTTGTTTTCACCTTTTCAGTTAAGTACAGAATATTGCCAGTACATCACATTTTTAAACAAACGAAGCCTTAAAATTGTATTTAGCTAAGTAAAGGTATTTTTGGCGTAAATAAAATATTTGTTGTTAATTACGATTGGACATTTGTTGTGTTTGATATACTGTCTTTCAAATAAATATTGTACTTTTTTCTTGATTAATGTTTATTTATGTAATCAATTATTAAATCTTAATTAACTAGGAAAATAAAGAAACTTATTAGGGATGTTAGGGAATATTAGGGATTACATTTAGACAACTCCGAAATCAATTTTATTTTGGATGAAAAACAGTCAATTTTATATAAGTATTTTTAATTAGATGTATAAAGCCTCTGTCAGTGAGCATTTTTGATTATTCATCATTGGATTTCTTTGGTTATTAGTACTTGAATTAATGTCGCAGCTGTTGCAGAAAAAAATACATAAGCCGCGTAAGCGGAATGTGTAATTTTTTCTGCAATAGCTGCGAATTTTATTTCCGTACTAACAAATAAAGCATTTTGTTATTTATATTTAAATTTGTATTAAAAAAAAATCATTGAAAGTAAAAATAAGTGTTTAAATATTATATTCAAGATGTATATGTCAATGTAGTCATAAGTGGTGGAACAGCCATAGTTTAAGATATCTATGCACGTGGCTTGCTTAGTGTTGTTCATGCACTGATTAATGGCGATGGTCTTCATTCATAAGAAATAAAAAAAATAATTTTAGTGGGTGGAAATAAAAAACAGTTAGATTACAATAAAATCGTCCATCTTTCTAAAAGGAGCTTAGACATAGATTTGATGTTATTACATATTTCCTAAAATTTTCGGTATAATTTCATGCCTTATCCGTTGCTATATCATTTTCATACAAAAATATTATAAAAATCTTATTTTTCTGCAAGATACTGAAACTTCGAATTTTTAGACGCGTTTGATTAACACATCCTAACTCTTTCACAAATTTTGTTCTGTCTTAATGAACAATATTAAAACTATAATCCAGAACATTCAGAATAGAAATGTGCGAAAGCAAACCTTTTCCCTAGCAATGACAGCCCCTGCTCAAAGTTGTATACAGAGTTTAACAAATTGAATACACCCCTAAAACGTACACAGTTATTATCAACAGGGCACTAGCTCTGTTGTTGTCAATGTTTACGTTTCATCGGATGTGTTCAATTGTTAAACTCTGCACAAAACAATGAGCATGGAGTGAAAAGATTGATGTGATGGATTTGTTTTTGCTCTTTCTACTCTGAGTTTTCTACATTTAGGTACGTTACCTCATTAGTCAGGTAGGTTGATCATTGGAAGCTTTGATGTAAAGTTACTACAATCGTCTTTTTCTGCTTAAATATAAAAAATGAAACAATCGTGTTAGACTTTATGGTATCGTTTTTCAAACTTAATGTCATGAGACATATCGAGTACAACCGTAATACATATAATAAAACAAACTTTTCAGACTTTATGGTATCGTTTTTCAAACTCAATGTCACGAGAAATATCGAGTATAACCGTAATACATATCAAGCAAGTATTTGTTACTTTTTGCTTATTCATCGATGTATATGATTATTTGAATATCATATAGAAATATCAAATAAGCGTCCAGCGCAAACGTTTTCCTCTGCTTTTCATCTACAAGATTTTTATAATTTCTGCTAAATATGAATCAAAACATTTCTACTTATAACTGTACAGAATTGATACCCGTGGGTATTCAGGCAGATTGTTGATATTCTAGCCCCTAAAACTTTTAAATATTGTGTCTCTATTGCATATTTTCAATATCAACTTGTGAATACAAACACAACTATGCTTTTTGAAAATAAAATTTTGCAACTGAACAGCAACAATGGATAAAATTATGAGTTTTAGATAAACAGAAAAGACAGTTTTCAATGATGTCTTAAAGCCTAAACTTTTATTTATAGTGGACAGTAGGTATATAAATCGTAAAAAAGTTGTATTTTGTTGTGACTTCGAATTTTCTAAACATTTTTTTGAAATTTCTTAGAACATGAATAAATAAACAGTAACCAGATATTAATTTAAAAGAAATAATCCGACTTAACTCAATATGAGTTAAGTCCCGTTATGGAGACAAATAGAGATAAAAAGTTCAGGGAAGATAACTCTCACTCAAATGCACTGACTTCATTTAGCCACATCTATTACGCATGTGCATTTGCTCTTCCTTTCCATCTTCCGTCATCCATTGAAGCTCAGCATCGAATTTAGTCTCAACAATATTCATCTTCATCTTGTGTTCCTTTGTCTTTCCAACGACGGAAATATGAACATAATCAGGGCAAACAGATCCTGGACTAAAGACCCATCGATATTACCCGATGTGTGATTGATATCATGGCATATCTAAAGTATCAACATCCCCAACGACGATATTAACCACGTGTGCAGCAACCATCGCAGTAGATGAACTCTTGTTTGTGAACATAGACCTCAGTGTATCAATACCTTGGTGAAATCAAACCAACTTTTCGTTGTTATTAAAACCAACGTTTGCAAAGGGTGCCCACATACATTGGACATTACCAGTACGGCAATAGCCACCATGCAGTGATCACGTGCCTGTTGGATCCGCCACGACATAGATCGGTGTCACATATCATCGGGTTCGGACTGCAAAATATTCCATCCATCATGGCTTCCGTGTAAACATGTGTCGGTAAAATTGTTTTAATTTTTAAGTGCAGTCAAATCACAGAACGATAAGTAAGAGGAGGTCAAATCACAGAATGATAAGTAAGAGGTCAAATCACAGAATGATAAGTAAGAGGTCAAATCACAGAATGATAAGTAAGAGGAGGTCAAATCACAGAATGATAAGTAAAAGGTCAAATCACAGAATGATAAGTAAAAGGTCAAATCACAGAATGATAAGTAAAAGGTCAAATCACAGAATGATAAGTAAGAGGTCAAATCACAGGATGACTGTGAATGAACCTTAAGAAAGACATTTTCTGCGCATTCAACCGTAGTGGCATGTATCACTTTGTTAATTTATCTGTTAATATTTACTTGCCATTTAATTGAATTAGTTTGTGCACATGGTGCATCAATCAGCCGATCTCTTGACAGTCTTGTAAATTTTTACACTTTTCCTTATCTTGATATATGCTATTTATTCAATGTTTATTTATTTAATTTTGCTTTGACATCACTTAATATTTACTTGCCATTTAATTGAATTAGTTTGTGCATCAATCAGCTGATCTCTTGACAGTCTTATAAATTCTTACACTTGTGCTTGTCTTGATATATGCTATTTATTCAGTGTTTATTTATTTATTTTTGCATGGACATCACCTCTATCATCACCACCATTGTTTGTGCCTCCATGTTTTACACTGGTCGAGAAATATTTTTGAAGTAAGAGTCACAGATCAGGGAGTGTAAGAGTTTTCAGATTAACAAGAGGTAAAGCTATGACTGATTGAGAAGGGAAGAATCCACAGATCAGGTTCATATACCATATATTTGGTAAGATTTGGGTTTAGTGAAGTTTGTGTATATCGTGATGTCTATTTGTGTTGTAAATAGAATTTCATTTGGATACTATAAAAGGAAATGTTCATTGTGAAAAGTAAAGTATTTTATGATGATGAATTTGCATAATATAATGCATGAAATGTTAATTTTACAATCCTTAAAAGTTACGAGGAAAATGGAATTATTTCCTTGAGCAAAATATTGTCTAATGTTTACAACTGCATGCTCCTCGGGTGTTCAATGACGATGTCTTACTTTTTTGGGAAAAAAAAAAATTCATCTAAATTCCATTGGATTGTCAGTTAGTAGGTGACAAAATTAAATAGTTAACTAAATAGATAAAATAATAAATAAATAAGATAAATGAATAAATTCCAAGGATTCCTTATAGAGTGTTAGAACTACTTAAACATTTTAACAAACTTGACAGGAAATAGGAATTCCAATTAATGCAGATTAATATTGAAGGCCCAACCACTTATTTGAAATAAAATAAATAAATAAATAAATAAATAAATAAATAAATTCCAATGATTCCTTAGAGTCTTAGAAACTATGTAAACATTTCAACAAAATTGTTAGGAAATAGAAATTCCACTTAATTCGGATTTAAATTGTAGGTAACACATTGTCTTTAACATAAAATAAATAAATGAATAAATAAATTTCAAGGATTCCTTAGAGTGTTAGAAACTACCTAAACACTAACAAAATTGTCAGAAAATAGAAGTTTCAATTAATTCAGGTTATAATTGAAGGCCCAACCACTAATTTATCATTTCTTGTTCTAGTTATAAATTCCACAAGCCAAGTTGAAGTTCAAGTTCAATTTATTCACTCAAACCATATAAGTAGTACATGAGGTTCAACAATATATGTACAATATATACAAAAAATAATATAAAAGATACACGTGAAATGGCGGAAATACATTCTTATGAAGTAACAAAAATAATTATGCCAAAACATATTCATTCCAGAGCACATTTGAACCGGTAAAGAGTTAAAATTGGTTTGGCTGATTATTGTCAATTTCAAGAAGCCCACCTTTCAAATGCAGTATTGTTCAATGCTGTGGACTTTGTCATTCAATTTTGGCTAAACAGTAAAGTTTTATCAGGAAGTATGGCATGTAGCTCAAGATTTTACAATGCAGCTTTAGCCCATAATAAATAAATAATAATATTAATAAATTAATAAATAAATAAATATATAGACAAATAAATAAAATTAAGTTAATTAATTGATTAAATAGATTAAAAAAAAAAAAAAAAAAAAAAAAAAACATTTTGTCAAACCAAGAAACATCTTCATTATTTGAAATACTTCACATCTACTTGTCAATTAGACCCAACATTCCACATTCAGTTTATTTTCTTAACTTGACGTGAAGCCGTCTCGTCATTCCAATTTACTTTAATGCTACAGAAATTTATTTCATTTGTTGGCTTTGACACTAAAACATTTAAGGGTAATACTCATAGAATTTGTGGGGCTACAAACTTTAATTTATCAGGCTTGTCTGAAGATTATATAAAGATTCAAGGGAGATGGAAGTCCATGCATTTCAGACTTACATTCAATTTTAGTCAGTCAGACACTTGTCAACACCTTTTTACTGTTTTTTAACGTATCCTAAGTTTGCAGGCACTTCTGTCATGGTATGGATTATTGGATCATCTTTAAAAGTATTATGCAAAAAAACACACATTCATCAATTTAAATAATGCGAATTGGACAAAGAACAATACAACATCCATATCAGATGGTTTGGACAACAAGGAATGACCTGGAAAAAGGTCCAACCATTCAAATATTCGAACTCTGGTGTCATAATAAGACAATTTAACCCACATGTCATAATGATTCATTGTGGGTAATAGTATTCAGGTTCCATGTCCCTTTGCCATCTACAAAAGTTTATCAAGTTGTCTGTCTGGTTTTCGATTATGTTTAATACCAAGGTTTAAATTTATTGGGTCACAAATACTGCCAAGAAATTATTTCAGGCCCATGTTGTCACACAAGTTTTGCATTAGGATAAATAGCTCATTATACTGGTTCATTACCACAAGAGGTAGGGGTATATTCACTACCCCAATATTCAACAGGGCTCATCAAAATTGTATCCAGAGGGTGTCCACCTTTCTCATATAGCACATTCTACCAATATCCTCTATACCGTTAAGTGTGACATAATCAAAATAATTTGTCAAAATTTCCAGTGCTACCTACCATTTCTATTTAGTTATTGATCATTACATATATTATTGATATTTGCAACTATTGATCTATTGAACTATTGAACAGTTATTGATCATTACATATATTATTGATCTTTGCAACTATTGATCTATTGAAAAGTTATCGATCATTACATATATTATTGATCTTCATATAAATTTCCCTAGTTCTACGGTATACTGCATATATATCAAGCAGTAATTAATTTTGCATAGCTGTAATAAATAGCAGTTTTGTCATGGCATGGGCAAAATTTGCCGCATGTGGCGGATGTCTTCACATGCCGCGCTTTATTAGCTCCCATGTGAAGACATATGGCCGAATTTTGCTAGAAGCTCGCTGCTGATCCTGTTATCTTCCAGGGCCAGTGGCCAATAATTGAGCTTCCGTCATTGTGCCATTGCTATTGATTCTACGTCATATACTATTGATAAAGTTGACGTAGACCATTGTCTTTGTAATACATTGCTACCTGCTCATTGCAATTCATTTATCATTGAATATCATTGTATATCATTGAATATCATTGCATATTATTGCATAACATTGCACATCATTGAATATCATTGTACCCATTGTGTAAATACATGTATACACTTTGCGTACATCATTGATTGAATATCATTGAATATCATTGTACCCATTGAGTATTAATTATTCAATATACACTTTGTGTACATCATTGGATTGATACTTTATGTACATCATGGTAGAGATACCTTGTGTACATCATTGTATTCATTGTATTGATGATTGATTTGACTATTGATTGTATTGATGATTGATTTTGACTATTGATTGTATTGATGATTGATTTGAATATTAATCAATAAAGCCATGACAAAAACTGCCAATCATTCTTAATCTATTTTGTCGACATAATAATAATTTTAGCGATTATTTTTTTCTTCCTGATGGTTGGTAAATTCTTAAATGTGAACAAGAGTTGAATTTTAAATTTTGCTTTAGCTTGTTTGTTTGATTGTTTATCTTCCGAATGTTTCACTCATATTGAGACGCCAGAAGGCGAGAAGGCCCAAATATAGTCCTGTCCTCCACACTTACGGCCCTTAAGCATTGAGAAATCGGTTTTCCATCCAGCACCTACTGTGACTTGGAATCTTGGTTCTTACGGTTCCAATTGAAGGACCGATCTTCACGTCCCCGTATGGAATTCATTATGATATGACTTTCAGAGCATAATCTTTTTGGGGTTATGTACTGCTTCTTCAAAAGATAAACATAATTTATGAATTAAAGTTATCTCCCAAAAGAAATCTATATGGTTCAATAATTATCATCCTTATACATACAAGATTCATTTCCATGGTTTACTTCATGTATTTCCCGTGTTACAATTGATGGTTACATCAATGTTTTCTTGTTTATAAATTTAGAACTCTTGTGCTGAAATGACTGTTTGAAGTAAAATTTGATATTTTTATTTTATTTTGGTAGATTGTGATGATTTTCTTTTCAACATGAAGAATTGGTCTAATTTATTATTTTAAAATGCTTTACATTGTGAGTTAAAATAAATGCCCTTTCTTAATTTGCGGGATTTCTTTTCTTTTTTTTGAAATTGTTATTAGCTAGCTAGATTACAATTGAATATCAATTTGAAGCACACATTTCTTCCGGTTTAAATGATAGGTTATACACATTACTAGTATATAACAATTGCGTATATATCTTAATATTTTGAAGGGAAAAAACAATGCAACGAACTTAAAATATGTTTTATCCAAAAGCCCTATTGTGTTTGCTTCCTATGATCTTTTTCATATTAAAAACTAGTATTATTTCTTTTTGACTTTATATTTATTGATTACACATATAGGGAATCTATTTCATTTGTATTTATGTTTTTTTAATTAAATATTAAGATAAAATAAACATGTGATTTGAACGTGAAATAACAGACACCAGAGGCTCTGCCACAAATTTTTCATATTTGAATGCTTTACTGACTATACATGTAGATGACTATAGACCATAACACTTTCACCTGGTTTATTGTACATATGATTAGAAAGCACATTGAGCTCAGACTATAGACCATAACAATTTCACTTGGTATAATGTACACATGATTAGAAAGCACATTGAGCTCATCTTTGTTGGTAAAGAAAAATAACGCTTAATTTTTGCAATTAAGGGCAAAACTTTCGCTTTATAAGTCAAAATCTCTTTTTACCTACAGTATAAAAACGAGCTAAGAGGACCTTTTAAACATGTAAGAGAATCTAAATGTATGGTAAACAGAGTCATGTTATTGTAAACTTTCTAGCCTGTTAAAATTCTACCTAACTATAGCCTCCTTTAAGTAAAATAAATTTCATGTGCATATACAAAATACCAAATTTTCATTTAGATACGTTTTCTAGATTGATGATTTCAAAATAAGCAGGAACAAAACATTGACTATTATTTTTTAAAATACTTTTTCTTTATTCTTTAGTTTCTATCATTTTATATTGTCTGTTTGCTGTCTTTTTGTGACGTAGCTGCTTAGACTTCGTTGTCAGATATGTTCAGTAACAGCAATGTGATTAAGGTATTAAAAACCAAAAAATTGCATTTTTACTCACTAAGGATTTCTAAATTTTCTTTGCTACGATTTGAATAATGGAGGAAAACAAAAAAAATTGCCTCGTGTGTAATGTTTCTGAAAATCATACTTATATAATTTACCGCTGAAAGCAATACCTCTTGTTTTTCAATTTCGTTAACCATATAAATTACAATAATCACTTTTTGAATATTAAAAAAAATGTTAAAGTGAATTCATCCAATCATCTTAATTGGGAGTGACTACTTTTGATTGGTGAAATAAAAATTATTATGCATTAAAAATCAATCTAAGATATAAGTAATTCTAAAGATTTTTTTCAGTTTGAAATTGGTCACTGAATTATCCACAAGCACAGTAGAAGAACGTATCTAGGACTCTGAATAAGGTAAACAATACTGGTCTATGTACATCAACGTTGGAAATCTTTCTCTTTCTCTCTCTCTCTCTCTCTCTCTCTCTCTCTCTCTCTCTCTCTCTCTCTCTCTCTCCCTCTACCCTTTTCGAGTTGACATCTGTTTGAATAAGATTTTTTTTTCCATTTTAGAGAACATTGCCTGTGACATTGATGTAACAGAGAACTGTTCCGCTTCATAGACAGGGTATCATGGAGAACTCCACATCCAAGCGGCCTGACTTTTCAAATTCCACAACTCAGCTGCCGGACTTTTTAAATTCCACATCTCAGCTGCCGGACTTTTCAAACTCCACATCTCAGCTGCCGGACTTTTTAAATTCCATATCTCAGCAGCCGGACTTTTCAAACTTCACACCTCAGATGAGGAACTTTTCAAATTCCACCTCCCAGCTGCCGGATTTAGCAAACTTGTCATCAAACATCACCCCTCCGGCGATTGTCACCTTCTGTTCCGTCAGTGACTTCACTTCCTGTTGGCTAGTTCTTGTATGTACCATTTTGACTTTGATTTCCCTCACAGGAAACGCTGCTACCTTCATTAACATACTTTACAGACGCAAACAAAAGGACGTAACACACATGTGTATCCTGTTGCTGGCCTTGAGTGACTTTTTGACAAGTGCCGTGCTCTATTTGAGCATGTTCGTGCTATATCCGCTTATGTACAATTTATATTTCAACGTTCCTCTATGTATTTTGTTTTTCTGGGCGATGTACACTCCGTTTATGTGGACGGGTTGTAACCTAGTTCTTTTGGCGTATGAGAGATACTCTCTGATTACTAATCCTTTTCACTACCGTTCTTCACATACAAGCTACCGTGCGGTTAAAATTTCATCGGCTTTACTTTTGGTTATGAGTTTAATGTCAATTTCTTACGCAGTCACTTTATCTTTTATAAAAGTATGTCCCGATTACCTTTATGTCGTGTACTATTTCGCTTTCATTGCTGTGCCGCTGATTTTGATCATCATTGGTTTGTTGCTTTACTTGCATTGCTACAAATTGGTTAAATTGAGGAAACTCCCCAAAATATCTATGAGAGCCATTGAAAAACCCCATTTTGTAGAACTTACAATCAAAGTATATCTCATCTGCTTAACCTATATCTTTGGACAATTCCCCTTCTTGATCAATGATATATTAGTACTGTTAATAGAGTACAAAGTTCTGGATTCAAATGATGGGTTAACATATATTCTCTTTCAAATAGGAACAATCGCAATGCTTGCAAACTACGCTATAAATCCCTTTATATACTTTTTATCGTTCAGTCGAGTGTTTCTCCTTTGCAAATCTAAAACCAAAACTGAGTCTTCTGATAATTATTTCTGAATCATTTTACGAGAACTATGAATTTTATGAAAGAATTATAATAAAATGCCTCGTAGAAAATGCTCAAAATTAAGATGAGCGAAAACCATTTGGACTGAAGGGAGAACAGTCATCATTTTATATGTTTATATATCACCAAATGAAGTAACAACGACGACAGGGAGGGTATGTCTGAAAGTCACGGTTGATAAGTCGGTAGAGCGCTTGATCACTCTGGTCTCGCTCCGTACTCGATAGTCTTTGGGTTCAAACAGCGGTCAACAATAAGTTTAAAACAAATTGTACAATCGCTTCTTTTGATAAGCACTCAGTTAAAGTGAAAGTTGTGGGTCTTTCGGATGAAATCTAAAAAATCATTTTGATTTTGATTTCCTTTGTCCTTTGTCGCGGCAGGCATAGGCACGATTAAGAACCTTCTCTGCTTCGTAGCTCTGAGTGCCGAATATATGTCCGACCTTGAAACCCTTCAGCAGTATATGTTAACGTTCGCATATACGAAAGCATATTTTTCAATCATTATGGAACATAAGACAACATACAAACAATGACATTTGTCTCAAAAATGGTGAACGAAAAATATGAATGATTCTTCATTTGATTTGATACTAAACTCATTTTGCGTCATCAATATTTTTATCTCGTAAATTCCTATGAAAAGATATTTTCCAAAAACTTTCCAGGTTACAAAAAATACTGATAAAAATGTAAGTGAACGTGAATTTAATTTATTTGTATTTTCCTCTGAATTTTGATATCAATTTGATTTATGTGTGTTGTAATTCTTATTCTTGTAAATTTTATTGTACCTTAAAAATAATGCGTCCCACTTCATAATTTGTATGTAACATTGTTGATATCAGAGTCAAATAACATTCCAATTATTCTTAATTGGTTATCTATGTTATACATATTATTTTTGTACAGCTGCTTGGTGTGTTATAAAACGAGCCTATAGGAGATTCCTGTCAATATTAGACCCTCATAGTCTCGTCTATATTTTTTTTTTTACAACGAGGCATTATTTTGATGTTACTTGTAAAAATTTAGATGATAAAATTTTGTGTGGTGTTGATATTGTTAATATTTATTTTTTGTAAATTAATTATATATTTATTAACTGTATTATATTTTAACTTGTGAGCATAGATCTTTTGAAGCACATGTTAACCTCTCTCTCTCACCACTTACAATAGTAAAAATGCATAATTTATTTTATTTAAAAAACTATCAAATTTTGGAAATATGTACACATGTCTTCAAGGTTTCAAAGAGACTTTCAGAAAATTTTTATTTCATAATGACATTGTCACCTATTATGTAAAGGTCATTTTACTTTTTGACCCGACACATATTTTGATGAGCTCTTTGCTCACAGTAGTATTGTAATGTTTATTGTGAATTTTTATTGTCAATAAACTAATATTGCTTTAGTTTCTCTGTTTTAATAATAGAAAATTATAATATGGCCAAACGTATTAAGGATAAACCATTTATCATTCAGTCAGATTCAATGTCGCTCTCTTAGAAATTGACCAAACCGTGTAATAGAGAAATATTGAATACTGATCATTAAAAGAAAAATTTAAACATTGAGCGCATTCAGAGCATGATGATTATCGAGATAATTTGGGAGACGTTAATCAAATAGAGCTTTATTTATTTATTTATTTATTTATTTATTACTTTAGCGTGAGATAGACGCGATCTCGGTTACTTCCTTTGATGTGGCGAGAATATGACGTAGTATTTGAAGTTCTCGACAAGCACAGCGTCAGCACGTCATAAACATGTAATCCGTTAGGTCTTGTGAAAAAAGCTCTATGCAGATGATAACGAAATACTGCTACACAAATAAGAACTGACAATTAGAAAGGCTGAAATAATACCAAGTGGCAGGTGCTAAAACATACAATAATAAACAATGATAATGCCGCCAATTAATTCAAATTAAAAAATCTTGCCTAATAAATTTTAAATGAGATTTTATCAATACTCAATTAAATCCTTGCAGACTTAGATCTTTTGATCCACATATACCCCCCCCCAAAAAAAAAAAAAAACAAACAAACAAACAAGCAAACAAACAAAAATTAGAGTTCACTTTTCAATTTGGCACCCTGTCTTTAAATACACTGGTTGAACAATGAATGCAAAAAATTAGATTTGAAATGAGGTTTAATCAAAACTCAATTAAATCCTTCAAGGCATAGATCGCTTGATCCACATAATAACCTCAAACACAAATTAAATTTAACTTTTTAATTTTGCATCGTGTCTTCAATTACACTGGTTAAACAATAAAAGCAAAAAGTTTTATAGATTTATAAATTAAGATGGGAATTAAGGATCTTACATGTGCAACACTAATTGTGTGAGACAACGGCACCTGACCTTACTTATTTTTCTTTTAAGGGGCCGCGACCCTCTGCTATAAATTTCACTTTAGAAAATTTAAAATTTGTAATATTGATTTTCTTAAACAATAATAACATTAGAGCCACATGGAAAATAGTTTGAAATATGAAGCGCTGCTTATTTTTTCAGAGATGATTTTTATTTCATATCATGATATGAAGAAATTCAACACCGAGAACAGACAGAGTAACGATTTATTATCACAACATTAAATTTGTTATATGAGGTACATATGAAAATAATGCTTAGTATCATACCTATTAAAATCATGTTAGAAAACATCATGAAGCGATGCTTCCTAAGTCAGAAAATCACAATGTTGTATGTGGTTGTAAGAAAAAAATACATCTGTGAGGAGGAGTTATCTTTCTTCTAAATATTTCTTCATGTGAAAAAAAGGCATACTAATAAAAAAAAACTGCTGTATTAAGTACTTAAAAAATTAAACCATTTTTAAAATTGTCCTTAAAAAGGTACAACTCTTTCAATTTATAAGGTTTTTGGTGGATTTAAATGTTTTATTGTTAAACATAATAAAACAATTACGAAGAAATTGGCAAAAGAAATAGAAAGTATTGTTTCTATCGTATGTTCGATTTCTTTGAATTGACTACTCAGAGGTCTCAATTGGGAAACTCTGATTAAGAAAACTGTGAGTAGTATTCATATTTTGTACTTGGAAAGTGATCTCTCTTATCAGAGGGTCGGTACCCCTTAATAAAAAAATATAAATCACTGTCTAATAATGAACGTTTATTATTCTTACCATTTATCTATTATTATAAGGTAGTGAGAATATAGTATTTATTTTAAAACATAAGCAGTGTCAGGTGTCTGTGGTGTGGGGATATTTTTATCAATGACAGGAAGGGTTTAGAGGTCAAGTGACATTGAAGTAGGACGTCTATATATGAAATTCATTTTATCAAAACATAATGAACCAAATTACTGTAAGCTCCCTGGGTTGGCCAAGCTTAAGTCAGGGACTGTACAAAATAAATACTGGTAGTACTCCTGTACTAAAATCCTTGTTCCTCTGGTTAAAGGGAAAACGTAAGACTCGTCTTGGTCTCAACAATATTTATTAATTATAAATCAGTTTTCATTTCAACAGGTACAATAATAAATTCTGGTGGCGTCTACCGTACAGGCTACTATTATAAAAAGGGGGTGTACAATGGCTATACTAGGATGATCCCCACAGCTTACTGTTAAATACAAATAAATAGGTGTCGAGTGTGTTGGGAGATAATTGTCGATCATTTTCTCACCTGAAATCACAACGGTAATGCTATATAAGGGTACGGTGAAAATATGGGCGGATCTTGGATTTATCTCTTTAAAATATACGCGCCTGTCAACTCGGCAAATTATCTGTCGATCGGCCCCTATACATAACCTTCGGAAAAGAGTCAAATGACTAGATTCAACCAATAAAATTGCTGTACGGCGACGTTCCACAAATCACGGCACTGTACGGTACCGTACAAACAGAGATCTACCATGCAGTGCCAAACAAGGCTGCTGTGTTGCAACCACTATTGAAATAACGACCACTATTGAAATGATTTTATCAATAGTGGTTGAGTGTGCATTTCAATAACAAACATAGTTGGTAACCACTATTGAAATACAACCACTATTGAAATAATTATATCAATAGTGGTTGAGAGTGCATTTCAATAACAAATATATTTGTAACCACTATTGAAATACAACCACTATTGAAATAATTTTATCAATAGTTGTTGAGAGTGCATTTCAATAACAAACATAGACTAATAACCACTTTTGAAATACAACCACTATTGTAATAATTTTTTTCAATAGTGGGTGAGAGTGCATTTCAATAACATAAATAGTATGTAACCACTATAAAAATACGACCACTATTGAAACAATTAGTCCAATAGTTGATGAGAGTTCATTTCAATACCAAACACAGGTTACAACCATTATTGAAATAGGGTTCACATTTGAAATAATGATTTTAAAAGTGATTTAAATAATTATGTCGATAGTTGCTAATAATTTATACTAAAACTACATTGCAAGACTTCTTGAAATAACTTAACTGTAAAAATAAAAATACAAGGATTAATGGATATCTATGTTCTCCAGCATTTTTAATTCATTTATTGAGTTCTTTTAAAATTACGACTACTTGTGAATGATAATTTTTTTAAAGAAAAGATTGAAAATGCGTTTCAAAACATCGTACCACATTTTAATCACACCTACTATTTTAATAAACCTAATACTAACTTCCCTGGAAACTTTGCTTTTTAATGTCTTGACGTGTAGACATTGGCTTAACTATCCGTATTTTTAGTTTAGGTAATCCCATGAATATAAGCAACAATTTACTTCTATACTTAATTCTTTTTTATCAAAAATACTTCTTCCTTCATTTCGATTCGGCCAGATTCAGCAGGAGCTTGATTATAACATTTGCATACATGTTGAATTATAGGTCAATCAGTATAATACAAAGTGTCCGTGTATTAATTGGAATTTCTACAAAAAAGGAAAGCAACTTTTGTTATCATATTTAATAGTCAAAAAATTAGTTAATTGTGTTAGAAAACAGTATTGGTAATTCATCCGTATATCTAATTTTATATTTGGGATACTTCAGTAAAGCTTGCAATGTGGTTTTGGTATTGAAATCAATGTCAGCAACTGCATTATTAATCATTTTAATATCCATTAAAATCATAGTTTTAAGCACTACTGAAATCAATATTTCAATCACTTTTTAAATATGTTTATCACTATTGAAATATTTATTTTTAAAAGTAAATATCAGTTCAACAGTGGTTGCAAATTATAAAATGCACTCTTAACCACTATGAAATAATTATTTCAATAATGGTCGTATTACAATAGTGAGTGCAGACTATGTCTGTTGAAGTGAAATTAAAATGCACTCTCAACCAATATTGAAAAAAATATTTCAATAGTGGTCGTATTTCAATAGTGGTTGCATACTTTGTTTATTAATGAAATGTACTCTCAACCACAATTGAAATAATTATATCAATAGTGGTCGTATTTCATTAGTGGTTGAAACCTATGGTCATTATTGAAATGCACTCTCAACCATTATTGATATAATTATTTCAATAGTGATTGTATTTCAATAGTGGTTATTAACTTTGTTTGTTATTGAAATGCCTCTCAACCACTATTGATATAATTATTTCAATACTGGTTACTAACTATATTTGTTATTGAAATGCACTCTCAACCATTATTGATATAATTATTTCAATAGTGGTTGTATTTCAATAGTGGTTATTACCTTTGTTTGTTATTGAAATGCACTCTCAACCACTATTGATATAATTATTTCAATAGTGGTCGTTATTTCAATAGTGGTTGCAACACTGCTGTACAACGAGGATAATAACTTCAAAACAGAATTAAAATGTGAAAAGACAAAATAACCAATAATTAAGGATTACAAAAGATGTGTCTTTCATAAGTTAGTAAGCAATTTATCTCTGAAACTTTTAAATTTCATAGTGATAAACTTGCTGAGTATGCCGACGAAATCGCGGATGGATAAAAATATAGTGCAAGTTGTAGACACATGTAATCAGGAATAATAATGGCTAAATTGGATAGAAGAACCCACAATAATTATTAACATAATAAATAGCAAGTAATTATGCCTGTGACGTAGCAAGAATAACAAGTTTGGTAAAATACAAAACTATGCACGTAACATTCGCCGATATAAAGATGGCAGACAAAATGTAAACAAGTGGCATGGCAGGAGATGATTCAAAGTATTTCAGCTTATATACACATGTGGAACTGCTAAGATAATGACAGTTAGCTCAAGAAATACATGCAGATTTAAGATGAAAGGTAACTAATTCATGGCATATAAAGATTAATAAAAACTCTAACGTTCTCGGCCTATGTTGTCACAACGTTTTTGACACACATGAAATATCATTAAAAGTAAAGTCCACACACCCAATAACTATTACATAGTACAACATAGTTAAATTAAAGTCATCTGACAGGTCGTTACATTACTATAAGGTAAACACTATTGGAAACCGCAACACCTTAGTAAAGTAACTGTCTAATTTCGTTTTCAGTTAAAGATAAAAATGTGTATTTTTTAATATAATTGTGATCAAGAGGGTCTGTCAATGTTTATATGTAGATTGAAAATAAAATTTTTGTGGTTCAACATAATTTCGACAGTTAAATAGCTCATTTGAATATTTTGAATCGGAATTTCTCTTTGAAGGCCCCCTGGATTCAATAACACAAACTTCCTCCATACCTTGGCAACACAAATGTCTTTTGGTAATATGACTTAGATTCACTGCTCTATAAGTTAATAATTAAAAAGCATAAATTAATATAACATATTAATTGAGATTATCATTTTCTTGCATATTGCTTTTGTGGAGAGATATTTCAGGCTAAATATTGATCATATAGTGAAAAAGCATAAATTTTTAGAAAGACAATTAACATGATAATGTTTCTCTTGAGTAAACTTAGGTGATCTGTTGCTATCCATTTTCGTCCGTCGTTGTGCTTTTGCGTTGGGTGTTAACATTTGAACATTCTTCTCTGCAATTTCCACCAATTTTGGCATGAAATATCTTGAAGTATCTGTAGGTGAAATAATCTTTTTTCTTTACCTCTGGACATAAAGCAGTAAACTGTTGACATGATTGTTATGAGCATTGAATCTACCAAATTATGATATTCATGACCCCAGGATCATGGGTTCTAGTGCTAGGGTGCATGTAGGGCTATATAAATTTCTAGTTTATGGTAAAAATGCATTATTTCTCTGAACAAAAAAAATCCCCTCTACTCCTGGGTTTTAAATAAACTGACCAAGCACATAGTTATGATGAACAAGACTTCCTCTTCCATAATTATGGTCGCCCGCGTGGCGTAGTGGTTAGAGCGTCTGCTCTAGAGTCGCGAAGTAAGGAGTCAATCCTTACCTCTCGGGTTCAAATCCCACTGTGGGATGTGGACACCGGTCCTTCGGATGAGACCGTATAAACCAAGGTCCCGTGTCGCAGTAGGTGCTGGCACGAAAAAGATCCCTCCCTGCTCAATGGCCATGAGTGCTGAGTATAGGACAAAATTTGCAGCTCTCCACCGGCAAATGGTGGCGTCTCCATATGAGTGAAAAATTCTCGAGAGGGACGGTAAACAATATACAACAATATACAATCAATCAATCCATAATTACGAATTTCATTGCACCTGGGTCAGGGGCTCTGGTGCTAGGGAGGATCTCCATTGATATATAGTGAAAATAAATAAATTCTTTGAAAACATTCACTGTTCCTGGGTATTAAACAAACAAAGGAGATAGTAATGCTGAGCAAGAGTGCTTCCTCTAGAATTGTGCATTGCATGGCCCCAGGATCATGGGCTTGGTGTTTTGACTGTGCTCTATTGTTTATTTAGTGAAAATGCATTAAACCTTTGAAAATCTTCTTCTCTGTTCCTGGGTGTTCAATAAAATATCAAAATATACAAAGTTATGATGAGCATGAGTGTCTCTTCAAAAATTCTGAATTTTATGACCCCTGGGTCAGGAGTTCTGGTATTAGGGTGGGGCTCCATTGATTAAATAGTGAAAATACATGAAATATTTTAAAATACTAAGTTTTTTTCAAGAAAAGAAAGTACATGGTACATGTAATGATTAGCAAGAATGATACTAAAAAAATAATGCGACTTTACCTCGCTTAGTAGAATTATGAATACAAATTAAATAGAATCCTGGCCAGGACCAGAACACTTGACTTAATGATGTTCACAATTCTGGTAAAAATACCCTTGCCTATTAAAAGTTTTACTCTGATTGGGAGACGGGAGATAAATTGTAACGATCCTGGCCCAATGTGATCAGGCATTGTCATCTTGAGAAATGAAACAGCGGCCATAACGACTTGCAAATGGCACAACATAGGGTACCAAGATGTTTTCCTGGTACAACTGCGATGTGACACGTCCGACAACAACATGCAATTATCTTCTTCCTGCATCAGTGATGCATCCCCATAACAGATACATCCCCATACATCCACTGCATAATAGATGCTCCCATATACCGATTCTGTCTAATAATTTTAACATCATGGAAACCTTAGTTTTGTAGGTTTCAAACCCTCCTTCATCTACCCTGGGAGTTCACAATGAACCTCGTTTCATCTACGAACATCACGTGGTTTCATTGGCGATTATCCCAGCGTTGATGGTGACGACACCACTGGAGACGGGGCCTAATGATACAATCCTTCAAACAGGGAATGGCACGAGGATGTCGGGCGTGTACGTGAAATCTGTTCTATATATTCCGGATAGTCTGGCCACTCACCACTAAGCAAGAATCCCTTTGAAGTAGAGACCTTATCTGATTTGCTGCTACCAGACGATTTCTCAGGATAATAGTGAGGAAGAATCTGTCCTGAACTTGAATTGTTGCCCTTCGTCGACCAGATCGTGGTCTATCCTGAACAGACCCTGTAGCACGATGTAAAGACCAAAATCTGCTGATAACAGACTGGAAAACAGTCATTGCCCTTGCCACAGCGACCTATCTTGTGCCAATAAAGGCACTTATCCCCTCATTCTGTGTTAAAAATGGTCTCTGTTTAATTTACCATTTCAACAACTTATAATATGATGCTATCTCTTTAGAATCTTTTTAGAGTGGCTTTAACCTTCTGAATCAGAGGCAATTTGTGATACATCATCTTTGATCTTCAGTAGCATCCCGTGCAGATCCTGAGAGTGTAATTGTGAGAGTGTGATCCTGAGAGTGTGAGAGTGTAATCACAAAGCGAAACTACAGCTACTGTAGCCCCTACTTTTTTTAATAGTATACAGCATGATTTTGACGTGTGACTTATTTACCGGAGTATGTTAATTACGTAGACGTGCAACTTGAATATGTCAACATGCAAGATATGTAGGTTGACATTTAATTTATTATCTTACAAGCTGACAAATATAGATGGCATGTTAACATAATTATCTTAGATGTTGACATCAATGGGTGGCATGTCAACATAATTATATTTCATCTTGCATGTATGATTCCAGAAACCGGCATAAGTTAGTAAATGTTCCCATTTTACAATCAAATTTTCAAAGATTGATAATTTGACACGTGAACATGTGAATTTTCTTGCATGTAGACATAATCATCTTGCATGTTGACATATTGTTTGTGCATGTTGACATAATTTATCTTGCATGAAGGGGGTGGGTGCAACCAATAGATTGAGGCTGCACAGCATTGATAATGTAATTAAAATAGATATGATGCATGTTCTAAAGTCCTTCGTTTATCTAAGAAATACATGTATTTCTCTTAAGATGACCATTGCGAGGTATGTTTGTAACGCATGGATGGAACGGATACAATATAGCACTAAGAATGAGTACATACTTAGTATATACTAAGACATATATTTATTTCATTTACGTGATTAAAATCCAAAGACAAAAAGAAGTCAATCACAGACGATTAAAGAACAGAGTAATAGTGTGATGTTAATTAAATTGTTCCTGGAACAAAAAAATCCTTAACTTAGGTCTGCTAAAAGAAAATAAATGGAGTGAAATCATTCCTACAGACTGGGCTCTGTGTGAGATTGTATTCAGAGAAAACAGAAGACGAAAAATCAGAATGACTTCTATCGGAGAGCTATCATCTATATGTTTTGGTGAAAACAGAGTAAAATATACCCAAATAGGAGATGATCTAAAGTTTTCCCATGACATAGGCGTCTTACTATACTTTAATGACAATAATATGTCTGAAACTGTCATCATTGATATCCAGTGGTTTATTGATTCATTTAAAAATATTATTACCGACCCAAACCACGTCAGGGATAAGCAGAAAATTACACAGATTGGTTGAAATTTTTAATGAAAGTGGAAATATTTTAGACAGACTTTTAACTGATATATGCAGCACCAGGCATTTTGAAGTCACTTTTTGGGCCAGAAATCAGGAGAAAACATATCTTCTCCATTATATGCAACTTCTTGATCTGATTGCTGTAGGTACCTATGTACATTACATTCCCTGCATGAACAAGCGAGCATTTGGAATCAAGGAAGAAAACTGTTTTCGATCTCTTCAGAGTAAAACATCCGTATTGGTCTTTAGGTTTCAGTTTCTGCCATTTTTTTCTACTACCGTCTTATTGTTGCTTGTTTAACAAGGACCAATGAAGAATGGATGGTGTTAGAAGACAACGAACTTTGTTTGTACAAAAATGTTGCCTGTTTTGCTTATAGGCAACATGTAATCGCTCTAACGGTAAACAATTCATCGATTCAGCTTCAGATATTTCAGCCCACCAATGTTCCTTTAATGAAAGAAGTAGCATTGAAAGTACGCAATATTGTTGAAAGCTTATTGAAAGACCTGCTTGGGAACTTCCATAAGAAAATAGATATGCTTACTGTTGGATACCAATATTCTAAACAGGAAGCGTTTCGGGAACACGATGATTGTTTTGTTGAAGAAAAAGACATTTACAGAAAAGGAAAGATAACTTGTCCAAGGCATGGAATGATCAATCACCATATAATATCAGAATTTTACTGGAAATTGGTGAGTGAAACTTCATAATTCATAGTTGAAATTATAAAAAGTGCACATTACATATGCTTATTAATCACTGGTTGCGAGCAAAATTTTGGACATATTTATATTTTTTGAGTTTAAATCTTTATATAAAGATATCAAAAACCTTTAGTTACGTGGATGAGCTAGGCTTCCTTACCATATTATAATTAAGACTTCTTCAAGGAAAAACAAGAATTTATTTAGAAAAGAACAGAGAGAAACAAGATGTGTTTGTGAAACACTATGCGCCCGGCAGCAACACAGTTCTAAAAAGCATTTTAGGCAAGTAAGTCACAGTCATGGTCACAAGGTCATTGACCTTGTTGGTATTTGAAAGAACTTAATTAGTGGAGTTTGTATACTAAATATAAAGTCTCTATCTTTTATTGTTCAAAAGTTATGGCGAAAGATCGAAAGAATATTTTTAGCATATAGGTCACAGTCAAGGTCACAAGGTCATTGACCTTGGTGTTAGTTGAATGTGCTTAATTAGTGAAGTATGCATATCAAATATAAAGTCTCTATCTTTCACTTCTCAAAAGTTATGGCGAAGGTTAACGTTGACAAACAGACAAACAGACAGATAAACAGACAAACAGACAGACAGGACAAAAGCAATATATGCCCCGAATAAATTCGGGAACATAAAAAGTTCCTTAGTTACACAATCGTTAACTCAACGAATCATCCAAAAAAGTTATTGCCAATAAAGAGGTTCAAAAGATTTTTAAACACTTGTGATACTTTTGGGCTTACTGCTATTTCCTCTAAATCAAAAGACGATCGACAACAAAAATATATATGATATTATTTAGTCCCACGCTCACGAATATAAAGTACTTTCACAACATCTAGAAATACTACATAATATACTCACCCCTGTCTGTTTTCCGGGAAGAAAATTGAAAACATTCCGTAAATCTGAATTTACATGCAAATGCTTGTGTTAAAAATTAATATGGAACATTAATACACTGTATCTTGCAGGAATGACCAAGCAGCTATTGTTAGTGGTCAGCTGAGATTTTTGTTAAAAATATTGAGTACAAATTAGATGGAATTTGAAGGTAAACTAGTGATTGCTATTTAAAAAAAAATAAGCCAGCATTATCATAAGTAACATAAAATACGCAATTGTTTGTAATATTCCATATACAAAATGTACTTTATTTTTGGTTGATCATTAAAAAAGTAGCTTTTCAAAATAAAAAAAAATATTAATCATATTTTGTCTCTTTTTTCGGGATGTTAAAGCGGAGATTTCACGTATTAAAAATGAAATAATCATTAATTAGCTCGGATATATGAATTATTCTAACTTGAAAAGAAATGGCTTCTGTTACTCTTTTATGGTCCTGATTTCTCAGATTTGGATGGCCTTCTGAATCTGGATGAATGTATCAGTCTTTCTTAATTAGAATTAAGGAAAAAGAATTTCAAGACTTTTGAGAAACTCACAAAAATTGGAAGAGACGCTTTGCAGCTCTATTTTGACCGAATATTTCCACCTGTAGGCCTAGTTACATAACTTACTTCAAACAAGGACAATATGCAACGTGGACAATTTAAAATGAATCAAGATCAGTGCAATCTGCTTTTCTAGGTATTCTACAAAAGAGCAATTTTGTCTACTTTTTCATATAAAGCAGAGCGTCACTATAAAAATTTCAACCCATAGGCCTATAATGTATATATTAAAAGTTATAAACACATTGATTTTTTTTTTATTATTATTTTAGTATATCTGTAGTGCACGATCTCATCATTCATCTATCTGTAAGGACATGAATAGACGATTAAATAATAATCTTGATTTAGAAAATCATGACAGAGTGCAAAACTTGTTTTGCAGGTGAACATATTTCCTTTTTTTAAATTAAGAACTCATTTTTAGAAGTTACAAAGTTTTTTTGTATATCCATACAGCTGATAAATCGATTCCCACTTCATTCACATTTGATGTAACCATCATGTACAAATTGTTGAGGAACTATGGCCCAAACCTCCTTACACCAACCAACGGCTGGGGGAAGAAACCTGAGATAGGACAAAAACTCATCACCGATGACGTAGAAAGAATACGAATATACCGTAATGAAGTGGAACACAAAACACAGACAACCAACGTGATGGAAAAGGTCGATTTTGATCTGAAATGGAGAGATCTTTCTCAGGTGAAAAATCAGTCCTTGTTTTATCTTGCGTCAACATTAAATTTTAAATTTCACATTTTGTTGGAAGAAATCATTATGTCATTATATATGTTAGCCAATTACCGAATAACCGTAGATAATTTTTGGGACGAGAGAATTTTTGACATTCTTAAAACCACGTTATGGACATATGAATGAATATAATCGTTAATATGATAAAACTTTGTGAGCAAAAAATGCAATGAACAGAATACGACGTTGATCTCTTCATTTGCTGAATTTCTTTTTGATGCTTTTGTGATGAAGTTTGTAAGGTTTTCGAGCAGGGCTTCAAGTTGATGCTTTTTTCAGAAAGTAATATTAGAATTTAACATTGTGATCAAATTAATTTTAGCAATGATGTATGGTGGTTATAAATCTCGACATTCTAGAATAAATTCTGTTTTCGATATTGGCGTATATCGTACATGTAATTACATACATGTTATTACATTTCGTATGCGTTGGTTTAAAATAAATGAATCTAGATATATAAATGAATATAATAGATAATAGATGAAGGAATTAATTAATTAACTAATGAAACAAATGAGTAGAAAGATAATTCTTTTTGATTTCACCAAAACATTATGAACAATTTTTAAATGCTTTTACATAGCGTACCTTTAAGGTAATTTCTTTATATAGCATTGTTTTCTTTATAACAGGCAATACTGAGACTCAGCAATGGATCATTAAAACCAGACATCATGTTCCTCAGATGACCGAGATAAATATTATGTGTGACGTCCATTGAGTGTATTAAACAATATTTTCATCGTTTCATTGCTAGATGAAGAACCCATCAGCGGATCAAACTTTAAATTTAATTGTTTTTCATCTCGAGAAGATAAAAAACATGTAGTACAGAATGTATTAATGATAAAGGTGAGAGAAAAGATTATAAACACAAATGATCAAACTGTTTTCAATTCACTGAAATCACTGTTCGAAGACAATCAATGTTTACTGCCTCATGGGAATGCAATATCTTACATTGAGGATGGCCCACGGAGTCCAAATCGCTGGTTCCACACAAAAGCGACAGTTGCATGGTACTGTTTGAATTATCTGTGGCTGTACACGAATGAGTCTGGTACAGAGAGTAGTATCCTAATGCTTTCAGTAAACAATATATAAAAAGTGACATAGAAGACTATTGTTTATGTTTATTTTAGCTTGGTAGATTTCAAGCTAGTTTATATCAGAACCAAAATTTGATAAGCAATATACCGATCTTGACCAAGTAAATATTACATGCAGTAGCAAAATTTACAAGTCTGAACTTACAAACATGCATATTAGAAGTTTGGTAACTATAACCAATTCAAAACATAATAAATGGTATAATATATCAAAATTAAAATGTTCCAAAACATTATATTTCTTTGTAACAGATTGTGAGGTCAAAGGGCTCCAAACCTTTGTATTTTTTCTTTGACTGTATATGTTGTTCTTAAACGAAGTACCTTTGCACAATGTTGCAGTGAAAGATTCATCATATCGGCGGATCCAAGTGAAGGATCTGGGGAATGGACCTCTCCTATTATTTTTATAGAGTATACAAGGATTATTCCTAACTTGTTTTCACTCATTAACATTAACATCAGTTCACCACCTTTTTCCCATTTGTTTCTACACCCCAAAGCTTACAATTTTTTAATGCTGTCTCATAGCATTTTCATTTATGAGTGAATGAAAGAAAATGTATATAAAATTCACTATTAGAAAAAGGTTAAGTATTATGGGTTTCAAATAAAAGATTACACTGAATTTTCGGTGCATAATTCTTTTCTATTGATTGATTGAATGTATGTTGTTTAACGTCCCTCTTGAGAATTTTCCACCCGTAAGGAGACGTCACCATTTGCCGGTGCAGAGCTACAAATTTTGTCCATTACTCGGCACTCAGGGCCATTGAGCAAGGAAATTTTTTTCCCCAGCACTTATCGCGACACGGGACTTCGGTTTATACGGTCTCGTCTGAAGGACCGGTCTCCACGTCCCACAGTGGGATTGAAACCCGCGACTTAAGTATTGACTCTTTACTTCGCGATTCTAGAGCAAACGCTCAAACGACTGCGCAACGCGGGCGACTAAAATTTTCCGATGAGAAAACTTTAAAACTGAAAGTCAGGCGTGGCTCTACAATAGATAAGATTGGTGAGAGGGGGGCGGGGTTCGGAACCACTGGTAATTAAGAGTTAATGAATCAAAAAAAAATTTTGTCAGTTTTCCATGATTACACAACCATGCGTGATACTTTATGTTATTGCTTAATGTAACTTTTTAAATGAATAACAAGAAAGACATACAACAACTTTAGATAACCTTTTTACAATATTACCAGTAGTAAAGAAGAAACTCGAGTACTGTGCAACATACATTCATGAGTGGTGTAAATGAGATGATGTATCTTAATAATTCCAAGGAACTTTAAAAAATTTGAAATCAAATCCCCCCCCATCAACGGCATGAAATTTTTTCTACATTTTATACAACCATTCCCAACGATAAATTATACTTGTTGACTAGTATCGGCCATAGAACTTACGAAACTACGCATGAAGGTGATTAAGGTATATTTCTGCATAAGCAAGGGACGACGACGATTGTAAAGTTAAAGTCATCATGTTTATCAGAGAGCTTGGTTATAAGATTACCATTAACATCTTTTTCAAGTGAAATATCCAAAAATAAAATAGACGAGTCATACTCTGTGGTATCTTTTATCTCAAGCACACCGGGATACATGTATATCGTATCGACATAAGAATGGCAATTACAATTGTTAATTGACAATAAGTCGTCAATATATAGAAATGTAGAGTTTTCTTCCTTTCACGTATAAGATTTTGGACAAATTCTGCTTCATATCAATACAAAAATAGGTCTTATAATTATGGGGCGCAGTTGGTACCCAATCTTGTGATTTCAAATTGTCCAAAAGTTCCATGGAAATTCTAAGTATCCAAATCTGGTTTAAACCACTTCTTGACTATATTGTTGCACATTACTCTTAAAGTTTCTCCTTCATTACTGTTAATGGCTTATTGAGGACTAAAGAAAGAGGCTTGGTTGAGCATTTACTGGAACCCGCTCTGTATCTTTGTAAGAATTTTTATGAAGTTTATGAAGTTTTGGAATCCAATATAGATATAATAGTTGAAATTCATTGGTTCTTTGAGATCTAAAAAAGTATTCTTCAAAACTGACATATGATTTTGAAGAATTTCTTCCTTAGAAAGGTAACTATGAATAAAAGTTGGATTACCACTTGTAGAATTAAATCAAAGTTAATATAAATTCTCTCATATTTAGCTTTATACAAGTACAAACAAACAAATTATATGGCTTTGAATTTCCGTGAGTTTACTAAATTTGATATCTTTGAATTTTTTAACATCTATTTTTAGTATCTTTTTAACACTTTGTTGAATGCTTTTAGAAATATGTAGAATCAGTTGATCCTGGTAAACACCATTCTATATACGATTCATGGCTTTCCTGTCTGTCGAAATGAAGAATTTGATTTGCTAGTGTCTTTGTATCTAGCTTTCTAAAAAGGTGAATATTGATATTGATCCCCGATGGAACTGACAGTTATTGATATAGAACTCCGATTGATCTGACAGTAAATAATGTTTTCTTTTTGTAATTAGTAAAAAATACTTTATACTGTATTTGTCATATTTTTCTGAATGTTTATTATAAATATTCTTTATGTGCCTATGAGCACTTATTGTCCAATGTTAAGAGGAATAATAGACCCCGTAGAATAATGGCCGAGATCGAGTCATTTTTCAAAGTCGATAAATCATTCTTAGTCATTCTCCGCGTTGATAAAACATCCTTAATCATCTTCTATTTAAAAACGTCTTCTTTGCCTGTAAAAAAGGCAAGCGCCGAACGTAAAGAAAAATGACCACCCCCTCCTCTCCTTATGATAATGACTCCTTTAAGATTTGGAGCGGATGTACCTGTATTTTTCGTTTTGTGAAAAAGATTGGGAATTGAAAATCAAATCGCCCGTGAACAAAACATTTTCAAATGGGATATACATAACATGGTACAAGGGTGACATGTTTGTCTCAATTTATCTTTTGAATAAATGATCCGCCATCTTTGATAAATTGACATTGGTTGACTTCAACTTACAATTTGTGAACATGATTTCATTTTGATTTGACAAATGCTTTTGTTTAAACTTCTATGAGAGAGAGAGAGAGAGAGAGAGAGAGAGAGAGAGAGAGAGAGAGAGAGAGAGCCTTAAATACCAATTCTTATTAGCCATGAATAGAAATTAAAAGTTTGTGAATTCTTCGAATCATTGTATATAGATCCCTTGCAACCTATTCGTATTTTTTCTCTTGTTCATTTCCACACAAGGTCTATCCCAGTCAAACCTCTATCTGATCCATCAATGTTTACCGACGCTAGTCAGAAATATATAGTAAATAAACACCTTGTATGTCCAATACTAAAGAAATAGAAAAATGTTATAAACACGATTTAACTGTGAATTTCAACTTTCACCAGTGCATATGTATTTTGAACTCAGATTGACAAATAACTTATTGAATAATCTTTCTTAGATCTCTACAAGTATGTTTCGAAACGCTATTCTTTTGAAATAATCAAATGGATCAGAAACAAGTTTTGACATTAACGAGTTTCTCTTCATACCTATAAAACAAAGTTGTTATGCACAATTTAAAACACACAGACACACATACATAAAAATTTTATGACCTTTTTTATTTCATAAAACTAACCGATTCTTTGTCCTGTGTTATTCAGATAAATTTGCAAGCATTGAGTGATTCAGAAAAAAACATGTTTTCGACCATTCTGCCTACCTGATATAAATTCTTGGACCTCACTGTTTGTGGAGCCAGTATAGACAAGATACATATATGCTTATTTTTCATTGACACCTCATCAATCCTCTGGGATTTTCGGGGGTCCGTGTTTTATGCTCTATTCAAATATGTTTATTGTTTGTGGATTTTTTCGTATCGCTGCTACTTATCTTTAACTTTTTCGTCACAAATAATAACAATATGTTATAAAAAATTAAAAATTAATGAGAATGTATCAGATAATAGAATTGACTTCTAGCATCTGATTCACATGTACTTTAAATTATTCAAAAATGGGAGTAAATATTTTATACAATGGACAATAATCGACCGCACAGATAATGTACTTTTGTGCTAAATAATTAATGATACGTAAAGTATGCCTGTGTATTTTAAGAAAAAAATCTTTAATGGATTGCAAATATGTAGCATGCAAATGTTAGCATTGTCATTTGGGTGGATTTTATTTGATGCTTTCATATATTTCGAATTTCAGGATATTCCTTGATACGGTTTCAAAATACAAAAACGGCGTCTATAGTAAATAGCTAATTTGACTGCGATTTTTACGTTTAAAACATTTATTTTAATTATTTTAATTGAAATCTGAAGGAAAGATTAAAGAAATTCCAAGGAGGAAACGGATCTCGACACATCTTGTCCTTACGTAAGTCTCTTGTTACATTATCCTTCTCGTTGCTTTTAAGGATGGAGGCAATTCACGCGATGATAGCCTAGTGTTGGTGAAGCATGAAAAAAAAAATTAAAATCTATTTTTAATTTTTTACGAGGATTTAAGATCCCAAGATTTTTCTCAAATATCTTGACTTAATTAAAGTGAGATTTATGACCCTGCTGTCTTATATATATTTGAGCAACCCGTTATACTTTAAGCTTTTAAAAATGTAATCTTATGCACTTTTAGAATCATTTTGTATTGATATTGCTATTATTGATGTCTATGAGTTGGGAGCTTTTTTGCTAAATTATAATTTCCTTTGATTATTTTTTTTAGTATCGTTTGTTTATCGATAAAAATTAACGTACTTGTAACAAGTAATACATTACTATATACTTAGGCTTTTAACATTAAAAAAAATACTTTTAGACTCATTTTGACGTGAGCAAAGTAGTGTTTTTACACCATTCAGTGAACTATTGCTGTTGCTGAGTAATAATTACATGTATCTGAATCCTGATACTTACACTCAAATTAACCTCAGTCTTGTGTAAACCACAAAATTCTTCCATCACTTTTTTGGCCAGAAAGTTATTTGTTATGTATAAGTAAAATTTTCACATTTAGTTACCCCTTCATGTGGTCTATTTGAAACCTTCTACTCTTAGCGTTTGAGAGATATTATGTATGTGGGAATTTTAACAAGACGCAAATGTAGCAATTTGTCCTGAAAAACTGACATTTTATTTTTAACGAGATGTAACTTTAGCAATTTTAAAATGCTCACTAAAAAAACTATTACAAAAAAAACTGTAGTAATTTTTTAGCGATATTCAATTTTAGCGATCTCAGCACCCTCGCTTAGAATGCCAAAATTAAATCCTCGCTGAAAATTCTGCATATACGTAACTTTCTGATCATTCAACTTTTGCATTATCATAGTTCCTTCACAAGCAGAAGAGTGCTTAAGTTTCGCTCGCTACATTGTTTATAACGTGCATGATCACAATTTATTAAGTAGTTGTATTGTCTTTTATTAAAGAATGTCCCGATTTTTTCTTGGTCATGTCTTATTTGTTTTCATTGGCATGGTGTACTCATGGTTTTAATTTTCAAACGTATGTTGCTTTACTTACGGTACTAAATTGATAAAATTGAGGACACTTCCAAACAACAGTATCATTGAGAACACATGTAGTAAGGAGTAGATACTTACTGAGCTGGTTCGAATTCATAGTGTGACTCGGAGACCAGATATTCGTATGAAACCGTAAAAACCGAGGTCGTATGTCGCAGTAGGCGCTGGCACTGCTCAAAGGCCATAAATGCCAAGTACAGGTCTATTTGCATCCTCCTCTGGCAAGTGGTGACGTTGAATTTGCGCTTAAAAAATTCTCAAAGGAACGTTATACAAACTTGTTACAATATTTACCTAATACAGTGTACCTATCAAAATTCAAATATCGAGATACTAGTAAATGTATAAGAAATTCAAAAGAATATATATATATATATATGTTCCCTTCCTTCTCACAATTGTACAACTTGAGACGCTTAACTGAGTTTAGAACCAAGCCAGGGTCATATTTTTGACAGATAGGGAGCTTTAAAATCGATATCTTGTTTTCTCCTTTTCATTTAAGTACACGTACATAATATTGCCTGTACATAACATTTTTAAACAAACGAAGCCTTAAAGATGTCTTTAATTAAGTAAATGGGATATATTTTAAGGAATGTAGTTTTAAAAATATTAAGAATAAAGATTTTTATTTCAACGCATTAAATCTTGTAAGCTTTTGTTAAAAATACACGTGACATCGGTTTATACGATCTCTTCTTAAGGACCGATCTCATTCATTTTCCACAGAGGATTTCGAATTCCCGAAGTAAGGATCAACTCCTTACTTGGCGACGCTATAGCAGCGACAGACGCTCTTACCACTGCACCACGCTGTCGACCTGTCTGTCTGTCTGCAAATAACTTTAACCTTGTCCATAACGATTGAGCGGTTGACTTTTATGTATTACTGGTGTATTCCTTGTTAGGAGACCCTTTTCAAGTACTTTTATAATTGACCTTGGAGTTTAACCCGCTTTTGCAAAAATTATCAACCTTTTACCTTGGCAATAACTTTGAACCAGTTGATATAAATGCTTTCTGACTCAACATGTGTGTTCACTGTCACAAGATACTAGTACATGTATTTGAAAGGGTATAGTATATTTTTAACTTTTTTAGCTCACCTGAGCCGAAGAAAGTATTCTTGGCTGAAAGGAATTCAAGTTGGTTTAAATGAAGGGCCACGTCCTCTTCCAAGGGGAGATAATTATGAATTAATGAAAAATTAATGGCATCTTTTCAAAATCTTCTCAAGAACCATTAGGCCAGGAGAGATGAATCTCATGTGAAAGCATCCTCAGGGAGTGTAGATTCAAGTTTGTTCACATCATGACCACCGGGGGTGGGGCAGTAGTGCAACAATGGTTAATCAAAGTTTTACATAGAAATATATACGATTAAAAAAATCTTCTCCAGAACCATTGAACCAAGAAAGATGAAACTCAAGTAAAAGCATCCTCAGGTAGTGTAGATTTCACTTTGTCAAATCATGACCCCCGGAGGTAGGGCGGGGCCACAATGGCTGATCAAAATTTTACATAGGAATGTATAGGAAAAATCTTTTTCTCCAGAATCATTTAGCCAGGAAAGATGAAACTTATGTGGAAACATCCTCAGGTACTGTAGATTCAAGGTTGTTCAAATTATGACCCCCGAGGAAAGTGCGGGGTTACGATAGCTGATCAAAATTTTACATAGGAATGTATGGGAAAAATCTTTAAAAATCTTCTTCTCAAGAACAGCAAAGCCATGGCATAATTGATGATATTTATATGGAAGCATCCTAAGGTAATGTAGTTTCAAGATTGTTCAAATAAGAGTTCTTGGGGGGGGGGGTCAAATTTTACACAGGAATATATACTAAAATATCTTTACATGTAAATATTTTCTGGAGAACACCAAATCCATGATTAGTACTGTAAATCACTTTTTATTCGCGAGAACTTTATTTTTGCGTAATTACGCGAAACGGTATGCTCGCGAAAATTTCATTCTCGCGTATAATGGAATTCCTTAAGATTATATAGAGCGATGAACACAATTGGTAAAAATTTTGTCTCGTTTATAAAGAGTCAATGGCTTTCTCGCGAAAATAAGGTGTCGCCAAAATTAAGTGATCTACAGTATATGGAAGTATATGGAACTAATGAAAGCATCCTCAGGTGGTATAGATTCAGGAATTTTTCAAATTATGACCATTGGGTTTAGAGTGTGGCCACAATGAAGGACTAAAGTTTTGCATAAGAATATATATGAAGAATATAGAGGAAAAATTCTTCTCCAGAACAGAAAAGTTTTGTTCAGTCAAACTGAAATGTAAGCATCTGCAAGTAGTGAAGGATTAAATTTATTCAAATAATGTCCAACTGATGAAGAGAGGGGGGGGGTTGTTAATGAGGGGTCACCATGGGAGATCAAGAAATATGTTAGAAAAATCTTTAAAAAATTTCTTTTTCAAGCATGGCAAAGTTATAATTGTATGTTTTATTGATATACATGTAGTGAAATTCTCGAGTAATAGAAAATTCAAATCCCCCTCCTCCAACAAGTGAACTTTTAATACTGAGCTGATTTGTGCTCAGGTGTTTTAATACTGAGCTGATTTGTGCTCATTGGCCAATAGGCCTCTTGTTTGAACTTTTGACGACCTAAGACCTTGACCATTTTGATTAAACTTTAATCTTAACCATAATTTTTGAACAGTACGTTCTAGCGATTTCATATTTCACAGGTGTATGTCTTGTGAAAAGACCTTCCTTTGGATAACATCAATGTTGATCTTTCGATCTTGGAGATCTTGAATCTTTGAGCTTCATTTGCAAAATTCAAAACGTTGTCTGTAACTTTTGAGTTGTTGGTGCTAGGGCTGTATATTTCACTTTGATATTTTTATAACAAGGCATTCCCCTGAGTACAATTATTTTACCCTTTGACCTTGACCTTGGTGTTTTAACCACTTTTAAAACACTTTAATCATGTTAATCTTGGTCATAATTTTTATAGGGTATATATCTTGTATATCTTTTTATGTCTTTCGTATAAGAAAAAATAAGAGATTTAAACATTAAAATTTCCTAAATCCATCAAAAAAATATAGTAAACTTTGGAAAATCAATCCATATTTATAGAGAAATAAATATAGATATAGAGAAATAGAATATAGATATAAAAAGAGGCGACTCTGCGTTTGTTCAGTCTTCTTTCTTTTTGTAGGTCTAGCTTTTACAAAACATTGCAAGGTTTATAATAGATTAAAATCATGGTATATGCCTACAGAGAAATGATGTTATTATAGACGGGGATGCTAAAAAGGAAGCACATCCCGGATACCATTTCCGAGTTCTTTCTCATTAATATATTTGAAGAGTAAAAGATCAAAGAAAGCACGACGAATTTATACCACTGATTCAAAATAAAGATGATTTTGGTCTTAATTAAAATGTTGCTTTTCCTGTATAACGTGTATAGATAAGCCTTTGTTTCAAATGGCGTTTTCTTTCCTTAGATTCAGCTATTACAACCATTTTATGTGACAGCAAAGGTTTTGCACGGTCTTTCCACATATGATATTTATTTTCACGTCTCGAAATTTTTCTATATATAACACGGTGTACATAGTTTTAAAATCACCCACTTACGTTTCTTTGCTAGAACATCAATATCTTTGATAATTCAGCAATTAAAATTTTGTATTTTTCAATTAATGCATACTTTGATTGCAAATTTTATGCGCCATTTCTCTGAAACCATACTTGCAGTAGCAACCATGTAAAACGAAGCTTACTTAATGCGTTTTCGAAATGATGGTATTATTTTACAAATTAGGAATTTACCAGATAATTGAATTAATGAACGCAAGCATAATGGACTTTGCGGTGTTTGCATGGATACAAAACGTGCACAAAAAGGATTAAGGAATGTACGGAACATTGGTTTCACCCACCCTTGACTTGGACGAAAGGAAAAGTTTTTTTTGAAATTGTAGATCATCGTCCGAAATCAGTAAAATAGTTTATGATTCAACCACAATTAATTTGTGCTTTAAAATTCTAATTATGGAAAATAGTATTTTTACCGAAATTAACGACACAATTTATAATAAGAAGTCACAATGGAATTGTAAGGGCGCACGTTTAGTTTCATTGATAATACAAATTCTGGGATTCCAATCACCCTTTAATAAATTTCAAATATCAATATTCACCATAATGGTATCTAAAAAAATAAATTGAAATGTTAACTCTAAAAGAGATTAATCATAGAACAGGATTATACCGTTAATAAAGCCAAAAGTAATGTCACAATAACCGGTCTTTATATCAATAGAATAATCCATGGGGATTATATATGATCATCTTATTTCTTTGCACACTGAAATTTTTTTCATAGACTTAGCCCATCATTTTGATACGCTACTTCCCCTATAACGACCTAATATGTACTCATGCGATTTCATTTCCTCAATTGTAAATGAGTTTTAAAAAAAGAACATAATAATGCTCTCCTCAATTATAGTTATCTTTCCTATCATTGATTTTATATTCCATTAATTGTAGAAATACCTTGTCGAGTTGACTAAGGTTGTTTTTTTTTACCAGACAGGAAACGCCAGTAACAAAGTTGAATTGAAATGTATTCTTATCTATCGAAGTTCGATTTCTTTATATAACACCAACTCTATAAATTACAATGCAAGTATCAATTATACATATAATTATGCATCTAAAACGAGAGATGTCTCGCCAAAGTATAACAAAAGATGTGAATTGACATATGGTGAAAGAAAATTATGATCAGTTTTATGTAAAGATTAAACGGAAATTTAAGCGGACATATGTTCACAAGTAAATGTAATTTTTTTTTTTTTAGGTTTCTACTTGGACCTTAAATGACGGTCCTAAAATTGTTCCAAATAACTTATTAATCGATTGGAAAAAGTAAAAACAATACAAACAGATATTTGATTTGGTTAAAATTGTCTTAAACTATTTTGCTCGGAACATACTGCTTATAAAGTGGTGAAAACCGTTGGAATCTATCATTTCTGATTTCTTTTAATTACAGATGTTATGCCTGAATGCTATACATAGCTAACCTTTGAGTAACTCTCTCTAAAATAAAAATTACACCTCGGTCCTGTCGTTTTTTTTTTTTTCAAAAATATTTTTATGGCTCTGCAGAAAATGTAAAAAATAATACGAAATAAAGAATTATGTGTAAAAAAAATCTTATATATATATTGTTTTAAATTAGAAAAAACAGTTAATGAATTGACAAAATAGGGTCCTCAGCAGCAACTGTACCTGGGAAGTTAATTACCGTAAGATTAGAACCTGTTTATTTCATTTTTGTTATTAAATGTTTTAGGAAACAACTGATAAAAAGTTTGTAAAATTTGTTCTCAGCAATAATTGTCATGATTTTGATCATTTTATTTTATAAACGATAGAAATATAAAGGAAATAAACTATTAACAAATTCATTCATATATTCGACATTAAATGTGATAGATACAGTTGATATCGATTTGATTGAACTTAAATAATTGTAGATGTACATCCTGTTATGGCATAGACTTTCAACAATTCAAAGGCGATCATTTTTAATTTCTAAAAATTGCATATTAACAAAACAATTGGGTCCGATGTATGCTGAAACCGTACCTTCTTTTGGAGAACCTTGCTTCCAGACAACTTTGCTTGGTGATACCGTATACAGAGTCATAAACTCATATATAGGAATATGAATCTTGGTTTTATTGATAACCCATCAACAAAGAATAAATTTTCAACCAATCGCCAGTGTGATAAAAACATGGATTTCTAGAGAATTAAATTATAATATTAAAAGGGTATAAAATCTGTGATCCGTTTAGAAGTATATCGGAAAATTGCGAATAGACTAACGAACTATAAACATCTTTTCTCTCAAAAATTCTTTTCAACGAATAGTCTGTTTGCCTATTCTATAATGAAAAGATAAGTACAGGAACAAGAATTAGGAATTATTTAAGCAAACTTGACAATTGAATCAAAGGTAAGTTTTATTTTCATGCTGTTTCATCAAATGAGCATCAAAGAATTAATAGAATGATCTTTGTCTCTTTTTACATAAGATTGATTATAAGTCTAATTAATTTTCTTTATAGATCACGAAAAGTTCGAAAAAAAAATATGATTGAAAATTCTACGTCAACAACAGAACTTTTCAGTCATCTACCAAACAGCTCCGCTCCAGCAAATATTGCAATGTGTTCCATCAATGATTTTGGGACCTGTTTCTTAATCCCTGTTTGCTCGATCTTGACGTCCATTTCTCTTACCGGAAATACGGCAACTTTTATCAACATCCTTTATAGACGCATGTATAAAGATGTAACATACATGTGTATCCTTCTCTTGGCTCTAAGCGATTTGATTTACGGCAACTTTTATCAACATCCTTTATAGACGCATGTATAAAGATGTAACATACATGTGTATCCTTCTCTTGGCTCTAAGCGATTTGATTTCCAGTGGTGTAATGTTTACAAAAATGTTTGTTCTTTACCCTAGAATGTACAGTTTCTATTTTAATATTCCCCTTTGTGTTGTGTTCTTTTGGGGTGTGTTTACTCCATTTATGTGGAGAAGTGGCAACCTGGTTGTCATGGCATACGAGAGATATTCACTTATTTCTGACCCATTTAAATATCATACATTTCACTCAAGCCGCCTGGTATTAAAAAAATCGCTCATCATATTGGTTTTCATGAGTATTCTTACCATTTTATATGCTGTCGTTTTGTCCTTTATCAAAGTATGTCCAGACTTTCTTCTGGTAACCTCTTATTTTGCGTACATCGGTGTACCTCTAGTTTTTAGTATATTCGGTATGTTGCTATACTTGCATTGTTCCAAATTGAGAAAAATGAAAACACTGCCAACAATATCCCTGAATTTGATTAACAGAAAACGGTCTGTGGAGCTGACAACAAAAGTTTACCTCATTTGCTTTGCTTACGTTTTTGGTCAGTTGCCCTTTGTGCTTAATGATGTGGTGATAGTGTTAGTGGAGTATCAAGTTCTGGATTCCTATCAGAAATTGATGAATATCCTTTATCAGATTGGAACAGTTACAATGCTGGCAAACTATGCTTTCAATCCCTTTATCTACTTCCTTTCATTTGCACGATTGGCTTCTTTTTGTGGGTCTTAGGACTTTTCAAACAGCTTATCTCTTAAAAATGAGCAAAATAGAAACACCCATTACAGAAGCAATGAAGTTGTAAGAAATTTATTTCGTTATTATTAAACTATCTACTTTATGAATTACATATTACTGCTTAAGCTTGATTTTATCTGTTCTTGTAAATTTGTATTAAAAAAATGTGCTGTGCATACTGATTTTACTTCAGTAATTTTTTTAATATGAATGTTGTAACGTAGTTTGTCTACTTCTTATAAACATGTAGTTCTGAATAGCAGTTTTTGTAAATAAAATATTTATTGTTTATTAAGATTTAGCCTTTGTTGTGTTTGATAAATACCTGTATACATGATGCGTCTTTTAAATAAAGATCTTCAAACTGTTTTGTGGAATAATATTATTGTTCATTTATATAAATCAATTAATACATCTTAATTAGGATACTAAAGAAACTTCGCAATTTTGGGGATTATATTTAGCAAACTATGAAATGAATTTCAATTCGGATGAAAAACAGTTAATTTTTTGTATTTCTTAAATACATGTAAATGTAGATTTAAAAAACTGTTTTTCATTTTCATCATTGGATTTCTATCGCACATCACTTTGGTAGTTTGGAATTTTTTCTTCTTACAGGACGCCGGCTACTTTATAAAGCAGTTTAAATCCACAAAACCCTCTAACCTTCTGAGGTTAGCTTATTTAAGGAGGCTAGGGGTCAACAAATTAACCACCAGATGTAACTTTTTTTAGATATGATATCTTAAGCTGTCAACTATCATTTGGCAAAGAAAAATTTCAAACATTTTAAATTAAAATTTGATTATTTTTGTATATCTATATATGGAGCTCTTCTTCTAAAGGAGACAAAAATAGTCTAAAAATGGCCACAACCTCCCAGCCCCTTTAGATCAACACGGAACCCATCAGAGATGGGATCAGGTGCTGTCAACATTTTACGTAATAATAGATTCAGTTTTCTGATAAGATAATAGAATTTGCAAAAGAATGACTTTAAATGTGGTTTCGATATTCCTCTTTCATTAACGTGATTGGCAAGAGCTTTTCTCGTTTTAAAAACTGTTTGTATGTTTGTTGAGAATGCTCTTGCATATCGAATCAAATGAGAGATATACGCCCCATATGCAGGTTATTATTATATATTGCTACACAAGTCAGGGAAAACGATTATTAAAAATCAAGTTAACCATAAAAGTTTGTTGCAAAGGTACTATATAAATGTCTGTTTCTTGTAAAATATCCAAAAATGAAACAAATGTGTACGACTTTATGGTATCAAGCTCAGTGGGATACATTGAGTATACCCGATATACATATACGGCAAGTATTTGTTGCTTATTGTACCTCGACGATGTAATTAAATATTAAACAAAAATATCAAATAGTAGGCTAGAGCAAATGTTTTCTTCTGCTTTTCATGTACAAGATTTTTATAATTTCTGCTAAAAATGAATTTAAAAATGTCTGCTAATAAAGGTACGCAATTGTTACCCATGGGTATTCAGGCAGATTGTTGAAAGTTCTGGTCTCCTAAAACTGTATAGATATTGTCTATCTATTGCATCTTTTCAGTATCAACTTGTGAGAACAAACGAGACTTAGCTTTTTTGAAAAAGAAAAAGTGATTTTGCAAATGACCTGCGACAATGGACGTAAGATTATGTTTCATTTTTATTCAAAACTTAACAGTTTTCAATGATGTCAAAAAGCCTAAACTTTTATCTATTGCGGACAGTAGGTTTATATAAATCGTTGAAATGTCGTATTTTTTATGTTTTTGGTTTTAGTAAAATGTTGTGATTTCGAGTTTTCTAAAAGCTTCTTGAAATTTCTTAGAATAATAAAATATAAATAAATATAACCATATATATATTGAAAAAAAGTTTAATTTTAAATGTTCGTTGAGCATTGTCGAGTGATAGTTTACCATTTTCTGCACCAAAGTCTAAATAGTTTCCTATATACATGATTATGTACATGTATGTTATATGGCTTGTTTGATTGATTGTTTATCGTCCCAAATTTTTCACACATATTGAGAGACCACCATTTGCAGGTGGAGAGTTTCAAATTTAGAGCTGTCCTCCACACTTACGGTCATAAAGCATTGAGAAATTAATTTTCGAGCCAGAACCTACTGCGACTTGGAATCCTAGTTCTTACGATCCCCTTATTATGGACCTATCTTCATGTTACCCTATGGGATTCATGTACATAATAACCACATGAGTAAAACAGCGTCACCCTTTTTGGTTATGTACTGCGTCTTTACGAGACAAACATAATTGATGTATTAAAGTTATCTCCCAATAAAAATCTTCACTGTATATGGTTAAATAATGAACATCTTTGTATTGTGTATAAAAACAGTATTATTATGTTGATATAATGATTTTTATTCGATCTTTATGTTATTGATCATGAATACAAATTTTTTATTTGTATTGATTTTATTCATTTGAATTATTAATTTTTTGATAGTATTTATTTTATTTATCTTGTGTCGTTTGATTTTATCAATGATTACATCTCATCTAAGTGCATAACTTGACATAGCATCAAAAACTATTTAAAATCTTTTGACCTTTGCTTCACCCTTAACTGGGTGGATTTTTTGGTGCAAATTGTAAAATTGAAAATGATAAAACATGTAATACACCTTGTGATAAGATAGACAACTCTATCATCAAGCTTTCTCTAAGTTCTTAAATGAGAAGAGGTTGAGCGATTTAGTTCTAAATTTAGAATTCTTGTGCTGGAATGACAGTTTGAAGTAAAATAAAGAAGGTATTTGTGTGGATGTCATGACTTTATTTTGGTAGTTTGTGATGATTTTGCTTTTCAACATGAACAATGGTTTAGTATATCATTATATTAAGATTTACTTCATGAACAAAAAATTAATGCTCTTCCATTAATGGATATTTTTTAAATATTTTTTTTAATTGTTATAAGCTAGATTACAATTGAATATCAAATTAAAGTACACATTTCCTCCGTTTCAAATGATTGATTATACAACTTCCTAGTATATCATTTTAAAAATATTTTGATCAAAACAATACAACGAATTTAAAATATGTTTTATCCAAAAATTTGTTTGTGTTTCCTTTCCATGATCTTTTTCATTTTAAAAACTGGTATAATTCTTTCTCAACTTCACATTTATGAATTACACACATAGGAAATCTACTTTATTCGTGTTTATGTATTTCTTCTTTAAATATTAAGACAAAATTGACATGTGATTTGAACGTAAAATATAAGACACCGGAAACACTGCCACATCTTTTTCATATTTGAATGTTTTACATATTATGGATGAGAAAGGTCAATAAATACCTATATTGCATGACATTAAACGAGATGACTATGAGAATGGTTGGAATAGTTCGTGATTTTAAGTGACTTGTAATGCAATCAAGAAACCAATAAAAGTTTCACCTGGTTTATTGTACACGTATAAAAAAGCCGATTTAGCTCAGTTTTGTAGGTAAAAAAAAAATATTTTCGGGATATGACGCGTAACTTTCACGTTTTAGGGCGAAACTTTCGCTTTATCATGCAATTTTTTTTACCTTCTCTACAAAAACGAGCTTAGTGGACTTTCAAACGTATAACAGAATATAAATGTATGTAGGGTTAAAAGAGTCATGTGATTGTAAACTTTCTAGCCTGTTCAAAATTCTACCTAATTCTACCTGATTTTTTAATCCATTACTTTGAAACTTATTTTGATAAACAAAAAGACAAAAAAATACCAAGAATCTTACTCATTTAAAATCATCTTGAACTTGTAAAATAAATTCAATATGCATAAACAAAATATAAAATTTTCCTTAAAATACTTTTTTTCTAAATTGATAATTTCCATATGCATGTCCAAAACGTTGACCTTTATTTTTTCTTAAATACATTTCCTTTAGCTTCCATGGTTTTATATCGTCTCATTGCTGTCTTTTTGTGACCCAGTTGCTTAGATTTTGATGTCAGATATGGTCATAAACAATAGTGAGATTTAAAGTATAAACAGGTATTAGAAAACAAAAAATGCATTTTTAAATCAATCTTTAGATGGTATATTCATAATACCTAACGTTTTCTACATTTTCTTTCCTAGGCCTACGTTTTGTCTAACGTTATGTTGTTATGTTATGTTATCCTCTCCGTACCCTGGAGGACGCATGAGACCGTTTTGTCTAACGGAAGGGAAAAAAAAATTTTTTTGCCTCTTGTGTGTATTAATGTTCCTGAAAATAATACTTGTTTAATTTTTTACCGCTGAAAGCAATGCCTCTAGAATTTCAATTTCATTAAACATATAAATTACAGTAACCACTTTTGAAATTGAAAAAAAAAAAATATTTGAGTGAATTTATCCAATCATCTTATTTGGGAGTGACTGCTTTTAGTTAGTGAAATAAACATCATAATGTAAGAAAAGTCATCTAAGAAGTATAAGTAATTCTATAGAAATTACTTTTTCAGTTTGAAATTGGTTACTGAATTATCCACAAGCTTTGTAAATCGAAAGCACAGTAGGAGAAAGTATCTATCTCGGACTCTAAGGTAAACGATTTTGGTCTATTTACATCAATGCTGAAACTCTCTCTCTCTCTCTCTCTCTCTCTCTCTCTCTCTCTCTCTCTCTCTCTCTCTCTCTCTCTCTCTCTCTCTCTCTCTCTCTCTCTAAAACATGTCTACATGTTTCGAGTTGATATTTGTTAGATAGTTTCTTTTCATTTTTTTTTAAATTTGTACCCTCCATTTTAGAGAACATTGCCTGTAACACTGATGCAACAGAGAACCGTTACGCTTTATATACAGGGCATCATGGAGAACTCCTCATCCCAGCTGCAAGACTTTTCAAGCTCCACAACTCAGTTGCCGGACTTTTCAAACTTTACATCTCAGTTGCCGGACTTTTCAAACTTCCCATCTCAGCTGCCGGACTTTTCAAACTTCATATCTCAGCTGCCGGATTTTTCAAATTCAACAACTCAGCTGCCGGATTTTTCAAATTCAACAACTCAGCTGCCGGACTTTTCAAACTTAACATCTCAGCTGCCGGACTTTTCAAACTTAACATCTCAGCTGCCGGACTTTTCAAACTCCACAACTCCGGTGATTGTCACCTTCTGTTCAATCACTGACTTCACTTCCTGTTGGCTAGTTCGTGTATGTACCATTTTGACTTTGATTTCCTTGACAGGAAATACTGCTACCTTCATCAACATACTATATAGACGCAAGCAGAAAGACGTAACATACATGTGTATCCTGTTGCTGGCCGTGAGTGACTTTTTGACTAGTGCCGCTGTCTATTTGGGTATGTTCTTGCTATTTCCACTTATGTACAATTTATATTTCAACGTTCCTCTATGCATTTTGTTTTTCTGGGCGCATTACACCCCGTTCATGTGGACGGGTTGTAACCTAGTTCTTTTGGCGTACGAGAGGTACTCTCTGATTACTAATCCTCTTCACTACCATTCTTCTCATACAAGCTCCCGTGCGGTTAAAATATCCCTGATTTTACTTTTGGTTATGAGCTTAATGTCAATTTCTTACGCAGTTACTTTATCTTTTATAAAAGTTTGTCCGGATTACCTTTATGTCGTGTACTATTTCGCTTTCATTGCTGTGCCGCTGATTTTGATCATTCTTGGTTTGTTGCTTTACTTGCATTGCTACAAATTGTTTAAATTGAGAAAACTCCCGAGAATATCTATGAGAGCCATTGAAAAACGCCATTTTGCAGAACTTACAATCAAAGTATATCTCATTTGCTTAACCTACATTTTTGGACAGTTGCCCTTCTTGATTAACGATATATTAGTACTATTGATAGAGTACAAAGTTCTGGATTCAAATGATGGGTTAACACATATTCTCTTTCAAATAGGAACAATCGCAATGCTTGCAAACTACGCTATAAATCCCTTTATATACTTTTTATCGTTCAGTCGATTCTTTCTTCTTTGCAAATCTAAAACGGAAGTAGTTACAGAATTGACGAGAACCAAAACTGAATCTTCTGATAATTATCTATCTTAATACAGCCACCTCCAAATGAAAACTAAACAAAAACGATTTTAAGAAAACTTCAGAGCTCTTCAAAAATTACACATTTAAAATTACATTGATGAAAAATGAAAAAAAGTATCTTGCTGAAAAAAATTACATATATTTATAAGTTTATTTAATTTTCAAAGACCGTATTAAAATGTGTTTACATTTGATTAACTTAAATATAAATCACAACACGCATTTGATTATCTACACTTGATATTATTCTTAAAGAATTTCGTAATGTTAAATAATAAAATGCATGTTGATGTTTGCAAAACTATGGATTTATCTTAAGTTTTATCAATTTGGTAATTTTACATAAATTTTAGAGAAATTTCACTTCAATGTTTGTATAATTCTTTTTGAAGTTGGTTTTTTACTAGTATGTTTATTTTTCCGTACATCGGACACAAATTAACCATGCATCGGACACTTTCCGCAGCAAAGGTAATCACTACCATTTTCATAAAGAACCCAACTGAAAGATGTTTTTTGTGGAAATAGAAAATAAAAATTTTCAGTCAAAATACAAGTGATCACATATGACGTCTAGAATCTGACTCAATTTATTTCTCCAAACCAGACTATCTTAACCCATGAGAAAAAGGCGCGAATTACAGCATTACAAGCATTTTAAAGCATTTCTAAGGCAAGGTGAGGTATCTTGAATCGTTCTTCATTTGTGCAACGATATCATCAATTAAAATTAAGTTGAGGGTTATTTCTTAGATAAAATATAAAAGTATATCCATATAAAGGATTCTAAAGCATTGTGATAAAGGTATGATATTTTTTCGGTCGAAATACCGTTTGTCCGATGCATGGTGAATAATGTCCGATCCATGGTGAATTTTGAGTTATTTACAAAAAAATTGATTTTTGGTGATATTTTCTCAATAAAAGGCATATAATTGTGTACCAAATTTATATTTTAATTACATTCTAAGTGTTAAGCTCCATTTTGATAATTTTCCGTCGGTAGCGATATCGCTAGAACTTGTTGACGTACAATGGTGTCCGATGCATGGTGAATTCACCCTATGTTGAAATTTCCTGGGGAAATATTTTCCCACCTACCAACAGTCCCAATAATTTTCCCCTGAGTGAGATGGCAAGCAAACATTAAATTATTTTAAAGATTGCCTGATATCAGAGTCAAGTAATATCCCAAATTTGTTTAAAGGTTTTTTTATATTATTTTTTGTACAGCTGGTCAATGTATCACAAATGAACCTATAAGAGATTCTTGTCCATATCAGACCCTCATGATCTCATCTATAATCTTTACAACGAGGCACCTAAAGATGTCATCATTTAAAGTTTCAAATGCTCCATGTTTTGTGATTCGAATCTTATATGAATGATATTACTTTGCTCTTTACCGGGTGTTGTATTTATTTGATGACTTCCTGGATAAAATTTTGTGTTGTGTTAATATTGTTAATATTTACTCATTTTATGTAAATTTATTATATTTTTATTAATGGCAATATGTTTTAACTTGCGGGCGTAGATCTTTCGATTCACATCTAACACCTCTTTATTGGTTATTGTTAAAAAAAGGAAAAATCTCTCTCTCTCTCTCTCTCTCTCTCTCTCTCTCTCTCTCTCTCTCTCTCTCTCTCTCTCTCTCTCTCTCTCTCTCTCTCGATACAACACTTTGTCAAGAAAAAATTCAATCAAATTTTGAAAATATCTGTACATGTATACAAGGTTTCTGAAACTATTGAAATGTTTAAAACCTAGTATATAATAAAATAAATATTGTTTCACTAGTGCTGAACAAATGCAGGTGTAGGATTGTTTAGGCTTATTTATAAGTTAAAGTGTTACAATTGTACTATCTTTCTCGATTTTAGTTTATGGTAATTGTCAACTTTTGTTTTACCCCGTCATACTTATATATTTGGTATTGTAATATTTGTTGTGAATTTAAATTGTCAATAAAATTATATTACTTTACATTCTTTTTTGTGTTATTAGAAAGTTTATAACATGGTCATATTATGTATAAACCATTTATTATTCAGTAAGATTCAATAGAAAGATTCTTAGAGACTGACCAACCCGTGTAATTATAATAGAGAAATATTAAAGGCTTACACGAATAAAAAAAATAATTAACATTGAGCGCACCCAGAGCATGCTTTTGGGGGATGTTAAGCAAATATGCAAATGATATCGAACATACTGTGCTTCACAAATTAGAAATGACAATGGAAAGGCTGAAATCATCTCTTGTGGCATATGTTGAAAACATCCAATAATTAATAAGAATAGTACCACTTATTAATTCAAAATAATGATTCTTGCCTTTGTAGCTTACTTATACTATTAGAAATTGTAAATGATGTTTTAGCAAGACTTTATTTAATCCTTATTAAAATACAAATCAACATAAGATTTTTTGATGCATTGGTGATTGCTAGCTGACTTTATTAGATAACTTCGAAGACATAAAATATGCAAACAACCAAAAATAAATAGCTTAATTTCTAAGAGGTTTCAAAATCATATCATTTTCAGAATAATCAACAGTTATAATGAATTTAGATGTCCTACACTATACTGGGTTCCAGAGCTTAAACATTGTAGAATATAGTGGGATATAATAATAATTGTTCTACGAGACTTCTTTTATTCCTCATTAAATTACAATCAGCAGTGAAGGAAACATCAGAAGTTCTGTGTAATAATATATGAGAAGTTTTGTTTTATTAAACTTAGATACTGAAAAAAAAACTCTAAAGAACTTTTAGAAAATTTGATATCAAAAACTTTTTTTCCAAATCAATAACAACCAAAGTCTAATCTTATGACACTTTGCAAATATTTTTGGATATCACAAAGAACATTATATCATGTAACTGATTTTCTGAACGTACTTTATTAACTCTATCTGTTTCTATGTACAAGTAAGCCTAATATTTTTTTTCAAGTTTGGACTCCTCATTGTAAAAGTCGTCCTACACTCTGTTAGAATTTCCAATGGTGCGAGTTAAGCCAGATGAAAACCTATCCTCCTTCTACAATACACATGTATTTTACTCTGATTGTCAAATTAAGACATACCTACATGTATTTATACTGGTATATACAGCTCCTTTATGTATTTTTTATTTATTCAGTTCATCAAGTAAGTGATAGGAGAAACACCCAGTGTTATTTATGGCGAAAATATTCTTTTTAATCGTAGAAAGTTGATTATTTTCTTCCAAGTTTTTAATGACTCTCCTCTTGGGAATTCAAGACAAGATTATCCCTCTTTATCTGAAAGACGGAACAAAATCGACTTGATTCTAGAATTGACGAGGGTGTAGTGCTCTAGATCATATCCTGAAAAGAAAATTTTTTTATATGTCAAGCCCTTGTAAATATTTTTTTCATCTAATATGCATGAATTTTATAATTAGATTCAGTCTTAGATATATGGGTTTGTTCTAAAAATGTATAAATTATTTTCAATAAGTGAAAGATGTTTCTAAAATTGCTCTTTAAAAGTTTTGATTTGGCAAGCTTAATATTTTGATTTTGTATAACAAATCTGTCCAATGTTTATGTATACATTGAAACTTAGAACAAAAATTATCACTTTTGGAAATTAAAATAGAAACAGACACTGCCCCCTTTAATGTTACCTTTGATACAATATATATGTTTTCTTTTCACCTATATTTTAAAAAATGGGTTTCTCTTTCACTAAATGAAAGGAAGTGGCAAAATATCAGCGGCTAAAAACCATTATATGCATTATCTCAAATTTAGTTTTTACTGTACGTTAAAGCAAGACTCTGAATTTAGAACTGTTCTTGTTTTAACCTTTATAACCTCCCGCTGCCAGGCAGGGGTAAAGGGTGTCGTACATGATTCATGATATACATTTGAATTATTTACGCTGAAGTTACAAAGAAAACTGAAGTCAAAGAATTGTTTATGGAAAAAAAAACGTGTTTTAAAATAGCTCAATACATTTTCTCAAGGACAAACAATCTGAAAAGGTTAACAAGTAATGATATTTATTTTTAGAACTTACAGTTTCTCTTTGTGAAATTATGAATTGTCTGATTTCGTGAAAACAGGGTAATTACCTAAACTTATATTTTATGCACATTGAACAAGGATATACCGATCAATATAGTTGAAATAACGTTATATTATTCCATCATGCATTATTTATTGCTTATATATATGTGAGTGATTTCTAATTTAAATAAAGAAATAATTAAAAAAAAATTCCTGAGATTTAAGGCTTCAAATAAATGTCTTTAAATTAACATTTGTGATTGTATCTCAAATACTATAGATATAAACCATAAAGAAGTTTACAAGAGGATTATTAGAAAATAGTAGAAATAGAAAAAAGTAGAAATCAAAAACTAATATATATTTAAATTATAGGTGCTGTGAGTACTGTGCTCATACCCCGCCTCCAATATTGTTAAAATGGCAATGAAAGTCGATGCTTTGCTCTGAGGTACCCGAAATAAGTGTCAGATCAAAAGGTAAAAAGGAAGATGCACAGTGGCCGTATGTAACAAAGATTCTGTTTAAGTTTTATTAAATTTCATTCAGTGGTGTAAGAGGAGTTGCGGATAAGCGATGGGTACCTTTCAATATTATAGAAAGAATAGCAGTACCAATGTTTTGCTATGGGAAACCCGAAATATATGTCCGATCAAAAAATAAAAAAGGAGATAGACAATGAGACTATGTAACACAGATTCTGTGAAATGAGATATATGGAGATAACGTACAGCATTCAAACTCAAAAGTCCATTAAACAATACAAATTAGGAGCAGAGCAAACACGGAGCCCCAAAATATCAGAGGTGGGATCAGGTGACATGGAGGAGTGAGCATCCCCTGCTGACCGGTAACACCCGCCGTGTGCTCCTTGTCATGATTGAAAAATATCTGAAAAATCCGTCGACAATTCAGTGTTTAAATAATGGCCTAACAATAAGTTTGAAAAACGGTAATCAGTATTTTACTTTATGAAAAATTGTATTTGCTGACAAGGTCATTGTATCGACCATAGATTTTAGGAAATGATGACTTTAAATGAGACTGCTGATATTCTTGTTTCTGCAACTTGTTTTTCAATATCTTACCTCATTTAAAAAATTGTTTATAAGTAGAACATGCTCTTGCATATCGAAACAACTGAGAGATATAAATCCCGTATGCAGGGGATGAAAGTTTCATTTAATTTTATTCAGTGGTTTAATAGGAGTCGCAGATAAGAGATGAGTACCCCAAAGCGTAACGAACGGACGGGCGTACAGACGGACGGACGGACATCCTGATCAATATATGCCCTCCCTATTTTCCAGCCGGGGTTAAGCGGGGTGTATAGTATTTCTTATTTGATTTTTTTCTAAAAGGAAATGGGTTTGTCTTTTTAAATGGTACCTGGAAATGTCATAGACAATACACTTTACCGACATTAATTGATCAATATTTTCCTATTTATGTATTTTCTTGGTTTCCTGTGATATCTAGCTGGAAGTGGCATTATCATACCAAATAATATATGAAGTTAATTATAAGGAACATCTCTATTAAAGGGGTACACATGTACATTATAGTCATCAATTTTGTTTCTTGATATATACATGCATTTCATCGACACTAATGATAAACCTAAATTTATTTTTTCCAAACCTATAAAAGTTATAAATCATATCATTTCTATAAAAGAATTTTTTTAAAAATTGTCAAATGAAAAACGGCGCTTTTAAGTTAAGTGAGTTACAATTCTATTCGAAAACAGCTTCTCTTGAAAGTACAATGTGCAGACAAAAATGTGTCAAAGCTTATAATTTCCAGTGCAAAGCGCTGTACTTATATAGCCTATTTCTTTTTAATACTCTTTTGCTACGAGTCACGCTTTTTCGTTGATTCACGAAAAAATAAAGGCACAGACGCATGTTAAATAGCTTCAATTTTACAGATTCTTTATATCGAAAAAGGAAGAAAGGAATTCATTTTTACACAAATGGTATAGTTCACTGTCCTCTAATATCAAATCATAGACAAATTGTCGTTTTGCGATACTTACAAATAACTCAAACAATGAGAACTTTGCTTAAAAGTACAAGAATAAGGACAACCAAAGGGGTACTGCACTCATTAATATATTGAACAGAGGAAACTATAAAGTACACACTGACAATTGTAATTATTATACTTTATAAAAGGACTTTGATTGTTACTTAAACGATCCTTTTTTTGTCTATGTTAATTATGTCACTGCAAGGTGTGAGAAATTTCTGGTCCTCATAAATATCTGTTACAATGGAACATTCCCTTCCCTTTTATTTAAAAAAAAAAGATTTCATAAGCCAAAAATAGTTTAACTAAATCAGTTATAAAAATCGACATCGGTTGGTATATTTTTCAAGAAAATGAATCTGAGACTCAAATACCCATTTCTAAGAATTTAAAAAAATTTTACCTGCTTGTAAAAGGGTATCATAATATTTTAGAAAGCATGTTTTAAGTCAATTGGAGGTCATGCCCTTGGAAATAACACAGAAAATATTATTCAAAACAATATTTCCTTGTTAAAAGAAGCAAAGCACGTGTCAGTGTGACTCACACACTGACCATTAGAAAACAAATAAGAGTTCTTCTAGTGCAAATTGCAAGAAAAAGAGTACAAACTTTATTGACCACTTACTCTATTGATCTTTTGTTTTGGTCACCAAGACGCAGATCAGCTGATGTAATAAGCAGACGGATTATAAATAACAAAATACCTTAATTGAATAATCAGTCTGATATTTATTACTAAACCAATTATACACTGTATAATCTACAGATGGTTATCAACACCGAAGACATGCTTAATTGCTATATGGCTGAAAATCTTTTGAGTAGCGTCCAAGTTACCGCATAAGAAATGATAGGATCACATCGAACTTACTTCAAATAAAAAATCATAGAGAACGGAAGTAAGATTAAAGATATTCCTATAATAGCTGCATTTCACGAATAATTTCAGACAAATTCCGGCATTCAGTAGAATTAAGATGCATATAATTTTGTATAATAAAATAAATTGTGACAAGCCTCTAGTATATTGCATTGAAATCCATTCAATATTTTGGCAAGAGTTTATCTGGCGAAAAATTCTATTTGGCATTTATGGATTCTTCTTCCTTCACTAACGAGACGTTTTCCGGGTAATAGATAGCAAAATAAAATAAGTTTTTAACTTTGTAAATACTTTAGGTCAGAATACACTGCAAACAATAAAATCTGGACACAGTTTTGTTCTTCATTGCTGCAGAAATCACAGATAACTTTCATTTATCTTAGAAATATTAATGAACACAATTTACCAACAAAAACAAAAAACAAACAAAATTTTTCTTAAACCATGCTCATAGTTTAAAATTTATATGTAAATATTACTTGCTTATCTGTAATTTACTTTATTACTGATTTCAATGTACACGAATTTTTCTAAAATTAACTTTTTATAAAGTCCCGATGCACTCTTTGAAGATGAAAACATTAAACATTCTCCGTGCATCTAGTGCATGCATTCTTGAAGGGAGTTGTACAACATGAATTTATACAAAGGATGCACGAATTCTGTCAGATGCATGTTTGCCCTGTTGTAAGATTACTTGAGATATATAGACTTGTCCATTGTAATCTGAGGATGCTTGGCTATAAAAATCACATGCAGTTCCTGTTTTTGTCTTTCAAGATATATTACAAACGTCTGAAGATAATAGTTGGCGAAGAAACTTATAACAAATGTATATTACACTGAAATGGTTGTAAAAATACATGTTGTAAACTTGAGTTGACAAGATAACAAGTTCTATTTAGCTGGTATTTTTCGTATTGTGTAGAATTTTTCTGTTGTTTCTAGAACATTTTCTAAGACAAATGCTTTAACCAGAAGTGTTTGTATAAGAAGTCTACTGGTATGTTATTGTAATTATAATAAAGAAATACGATTCATTGTATGATCTGTTTGTGAATAAAGTCTTACTTCAATTAGACCAATTCTTTGAAAGAATGTCACAATTTTTACAAAAGTAGCTGTATTTTTTAATCATAGCATTCAACATAAGTTTCTATTTTAATAACCATGGGAAACCGGTTGTGGTTGTTGAAGTTAAATATACATGTGTATTAAGTCATATTGAAATAAGACCAAAACTGAGAGAGAGAGAGAGAGAGAGAGAGAGATAGCGTAATAGAATTTTTGACTTTAGATAGGACGGATGGGGGAAACATTTATATATCATTACTAATTCATAGGTTTCTAACGAGAAAACCTGAAAAAAAATAAAAACGAATGCGCATGCAATGCAAAGTGATATTGTTTATCACATAGATAGACCTGCTTATGTTCATAAAGATATTTTCTTGGTGAAAAAGAAATGTGATTGCTAAAAAAAAAGCCGGTTACTCAAAGAACCCATCTCGTATGGTCCGAATATCGAATACTATAATCAATATTTGAGCACTAGGAAAAATGCAAATTATGTAAGAAATGAAGACAAATAATGCTTTTATTATTATTAATTGTACACATAAATTGTGTAAAAATTTCTATTTAAAAAACTGTCAAACACGTTCTACTTTTAGCTCCACGCTATATTGATATATTTTCTTTATCTTAATTACTAGCAAGATTTTAAACCCTTTTTATCTTTTGAAAACGATTGAAGTCATAAAAAACACAAGCAGTGGCAGTGCATTGCTTTATTGAAAATCAGAGATATGATTAAGAATCAAGATTCAAATCAATTAAATGAAACATGTTATCTCTTATATGATTTAGTAACAACATTTTTTAAAACTATAAAATGTTAAAAATTGAACATGATTTTATTAGCATAATGGACAATTAAATTTCAGTCCGCAGCACTGAGCACAGTGAAAGTAGAATATATATGTAAATAATCATCATAACTGTATAACCTATTAGTCGGATCTACTAAATCGATACGTGTATGAGGACATGAATGAAAATTGATATATTGCTTTCAAATGACCACCAAATCGAACAATAAGAATATCTTATTGTTCGCACATGATCAAAGTTCCGCTAAAATTTATCAATTTTTTGTCTCCATTTTTTATGTCTGCAATTCTTAACTAAGGTATTTTTAATGATCATAAAAAATTTGAATGTCAGATTTTAGAAACAAGAGAGATTTAGAGCTTCTTTTAGGAGTTAAATTTAATTATGTAAACAGGTCCCGTGCCACGTTTTTGTCTAGTTGGGTTAAATTAAGGAATCACTGTCTAGTTTTGAGAGTATGCCAGGGCATCAACAATTGTGGGAAACATGGGATAATTTGCATAACGGGCGAAGCCCATTATGCTAAAATTATCCCATGTTTCCCACTATTGTTGATGTCCCTGGCATACTCTCAAAACTAGACAGTGATTCCTTATATTTCCATTTCATTGTGAAATAAAATTGTAGATTTAGACTTTAAAAATGTAGACATAGACTTAAATCACACGAGGACCTCCATGCTAATTTCAATAGTCCTTGCCCACTGACGTCAAACACAAAGGCAGTCGCACGAGATTTACATGCATATTTCGCCTCCTTAGCATCAGACACAGAGACAGATGCGCACGAGATTTGCATGCATGTTAGGCCTCCTTAGCTCCTGACCTATCGACCTGTCTAATTTACATTCCGGCAGAATTATCAAGAAATAAACTCCGACAACTTTCAAAGAGTTATCACAGAGAAAAAAATTAGAAATGGAAATATTATACTATGTTAGCTCAAAGCAGGCTGTTTTTATTTTCAATAAGCAAGTAAATTCTAAATACAATTAGACAGTTTCTGGTGGTTCGTTGAATCTCGTTTTCTTATTATAAACATGGTATTTTCTATACATAAACAAAATCAAACCACGAGCTTTGTTTACATTAAAGGGAGTATTAAGCTCTGTATATCCTTTGTAAATCAACAAAACACATGAAAATGTTTGCTGATCATTAGAAGTGCCTTAGTTAAGATTAATAAACATTAAAATTGGTCAAAAATTTTTTTGTTGAAACCGTAGCCATGCCCCTTTTAAAAATTATGACAGGCACAGAGAGCTGAATGATAGATGAACAGAGAAACAGAAAGAAAAATGGTCAGTTATGACAATCTTTGAAATTGAGGCACAAAATTGTCAGTGTGGTAATAGCTGATTTTCCTCCTTGTAAAACAGATCCAACAATCTGAAAAATAGGAAAACAAATAATAGAAAAGTAGCATAATCAAATTTGCTCCAAAGGGAACCATTCCCTATGTTTTAGTTAATTAGTAACTCTCATTCAAAATCCTGGAGATTTCTCCAGTGGCATAAAAGATAAAGGTTTTATTCTTCATTATGTTATTGTCTGAAAGTCAATTTTTGAAATTGTTCGAAATTTCATCTAGCTTCCATTTAGATAGGACATAAAGCGTTTTAATTTCAATTACTACTCTTTTTCAGTAGTATTCATAATAAAAAAAAATATGGATATAGCTCAATTTTATTACGGCTTTCTTTCAGACAGCACAACATAGTAAAGGTTTTTCATTTTCCCCAGAATTTAATGAGGTATTGTGTTGCATTTAAGTTTCCATTAAGTAATGACAAGCATATCTTTAATTTCAAAGGTTTCCCGCATTAATAAATTAGTATTTTAACTTACAATTATAGCTACTAGTATTTTTAGTCCAGATTCTAAACCATAATAATCTTTTGCTAATCGTCCCTTATAGATTATTTTTTTTCTTTAATACTGGGAAGTCACCTCTTGCCGCTGGGGGACTCCACTCATTTAGCACTCGGCCTTTTCTGTCAAATCGAGAAAAAAGTCGACTTCACGTAGCAGGCCGAGTGATGTTACGATATGTACTCGGCACGTATAGCCTTTAAGCAATTAGAGGTCTTTTTGTGCAAACATCTACTGCAACATAAGACCTCGGTTTATACGGTCTGATCCTTAAGACCAGCTTCCTTGCTACACAGAGGATTCGAACCCAGAAACTAAGGATCATCTTACTGGAGCATCCGTCTCCGGCCACTGTGCACTGAAACATATTCCTTACAGGTGTTGAGAACTTTAAGTACATTAAAGGATTCGTATTCAATGTTCTTTGCTAATTCAATGCAATCTCAAGAAGTTCAAATTCAAATTTACTAGGTGCACACAAATAAAAAATTATAACATGATTATTTTCCTGTGATCATATTTTTTGTAACGTGATAAAACCAGGTATTGCGGTTTTTCATTCATGTGTAAAAAAATTCTAAGGAAAAATACTTCAAAGTAGGAAAACCTAGTTAATAGAGATGAAATAAAAATTGAAAAATTATCTATGTTTTTATGTATTTGCAACTGCAATTTTCGAATGACGTAATGTGGTAACAAGTTAAAACCACAGTTGCTCAGTGTTGTCTAATAACATGTTTGTTTTTGTTTTGTTTTTTTTTACGAAAACCGCGAAAAGATTTTGATAAGAATTGACAGCTTTTTTCTGATTTACAAACATTTTCGATTCAGGTAGTTTCATTGTATCAAATATCTTAAACATTTAGGCTGAGGTAAACCCCTTATTGGTATAGACAATAATTAACGTGATTCAAATTGAATGCTTTTTCAAAGTTGTATATTTCTATGGAGTGTTAAATTATAACTGCTTTATTATACATTATGGATTTGTTTTATTTATCTGATGAGAATTATGATATAAATGCAATTTTTTGTTATCCATATTCGAAAAAATGTTATTCATATTTGAAAACCAGGTAAGTTACTGACAAACAGGTTGATGATAGAAACTAAGATTATCAACTGTCTCGTTTAATGTCATAATTTCGGAAAATTTATGGTCGATACAATAACCCTGTCAACAAATACAACCTTTTTAAAGTAAAATGCTGACTGACATTTTTCGTACTAACTGTCAGGCATTATTAACTCCTGAATTGACTTCCTTTCCCGTTATTTCCCGATCATGACAAGGAGCACAAGGTGGGTGTGACCGGTCGGCATGGGATGCTTAATCCTCTATGGTGGTCGATGCCACGTCTGATGTTTAAAAGACCCGTGTTAGCTCTGCTCCTGATTAAAACCCATCATTTGATTTAAAAACAGTATCATAGCAAGATCGACAAGAAATGATGTACAGAACCTGACAGTATTTGTGATAGAGGTGTAACAATAGGTTTAACTCCAGTACTATGTTTACCTCTTCCTTAGCTCTGATAATCTAAATTAAAGATAATGGGTTATTTTATTGCATGTTGTGTATCGAGAATATTTGAGAATGTGTCGCTCTACAATGAATTAATATTTTTAAAATAACTCATCGAGAACTATTCCATTATAAATATTTATTACAGCAGGCACACAGAATTCATAATAAACATCTACTTTAACTCTAGTTTCAGTTATCTGATACATGTATGCCATTTGATTTTAGGAAAACATAAACAAACAAACAACCCTAGTTTCAGTGAAATTTGGATAGTGTTAAAAAGGTGCCATCGGTGTTAATTCTATAATAAAATAGTACTCGATGAGTTATTTTAAAAACATTAATTCGTTGAAGAGCGATTATTGATGCATTTTTAAAATTAGGTGGTTTTGTACTGAACAAGATTTATGAATTATAAGTTCATTTATTCTCTTAAAATACCTCTGTATGGTATAAGAGGTACGAATTTAGCACAAGTACCACATTAACACATATATAGATCCACATAAAAAAAATGCAGAGTTATATGACTGCCGTCATGAGAAAAGGGCCCTTATCTTTTGACGTCACAATGCTCAGAAAACGACGTCAAAGTCGCGGTATTGTAAACACGGAAGTAAATGTTGTCGACTACGTTTCGTACACAAGAAATAAAACTGGATTTCAAAGTGTTATAAAAATTCTATGTGTGTTTGATACGGACATTTTTAAAATATATAATATTATCATAAAATTATTACTATTTAGTAGGTAAATTCACTGTTTGATAATAATCTATTTAATTGAGTGTGTAACTTGATGTTGATGTACGCGACATTGGACATGCACATTGCTAGGAACAGCGATAAAAACAATGTCTATGCCTGACTAAATTAAAGATGCTGCATATTTGTTTTTTGAGCAATTTACATATACATGCTTAAATCTGATTCATGTTCAGAAGTTTTAATATAAAAAAAGGTATATTCCATTTTGCACATGTATATTTCTTTTCAGAGAGAGCAAGCGAGAGATCTTACACACATAATATTACCCTTCTTTATAAACGCAACTTTTTGCTGTAAAATTTAAACCGGGGTACCATAATTTAAAATGTTAAGTCATTTTAATTTTAATCCATAGTTAATCGTACTAATTTACCCCGATTGCCAGACCACATGAACTGTCGATTTTCATCTATAAGGGGGGGGGGGGGATGAGTAGCCAGGCCAAAAAAAAAATCCCCCAATACCGGTAAAAAGACAACCGTTTAATTTTCAAGCTAAAAGCATAACTCCTCTTTGATTGGATATAGATATTTGTAACATGAGACATTAAAACCTTCTACAACAGCAATAAATAATTCTATACTAAATTAAAAGCGAGAGAATATGCTAACGATATGCTTATATGCTAAGGATAGAGAAAAAATACGGAGGGAAAATTGGGATGCCATAAAATCTTTGCTAAAAATAAATTTTGTTTCAAAAATTAATTTGAAATAATCAAATAAATGTAAATACATGCAAAATAAATGTATGGTAAAAGTTGTTATTGTTTCAATTTTCTTAAATTGTTCCGATAAATGGAATCCCACTCGGAACTGAACTCAACTGAACTGCAATATATTTCAGAATTAAATACAGCTATCGAAGACTTTTCCCAAAAGCAAGTATACCCAATGTTAAAGAAATTAACAATTTTACATCGACAGTGATATTATGAATTAGAATATTTCTAAACCAGAAGAAAAATAAAACAATATAGATTAAGCGAAAAACAAGTGATTCTGGGTGTAATTTCCAAAAGTTGTGAAAACGTTTAAATCATGAAACACATTAACATCAAATGTAGACAACAAATTAAAGAATTCTAAATTTTAGAAAGATGAAAAAAATAAATGTAAGCACTGGTGATGTTAAATGCGGAAAAAAAGAGGTTTGTGTAAAACTTTCATGAATGTAAAAAATATTTTACTGACTATTGTAAATATGATATGAAATTTAAGCACATTTTAATGAAATCTTGGACGCTGAGTCTAAACTCTGATACATGTATCTAAATACCCCGCATATCTCGAGATCAATTTCTTCCGTTGTAATCAAAATACTTAAGTCTATTTCACAATCTTAATATGGCTTTAAGGAAAGGAATTAATAAACAAACGCAAATATTCTTGCGGTTAAAGAAAAATATTGTCTATTATGTAGTCGCACGCAAGTAGCAGGGGTAGGGGATACATGGAAAGTCCAGTTGCCCCCCCCCCCCTCTTTTGCTGCAGAATACTCAAGTTCGCGCACTACAGGACAAGACAATAAAGAGTCTGAACCTAACCCCCCCCCCCCCTGGAATTTTTGAGTTTAGACAGCCCCACCCCCATTTTTAGTGATGATTTTAAAGGGAAATTGATTTTTTTTTCTGACTTGTCCCTTCCCTCGCTGTGTGGGGACAGCTAGGCGGAAAAAAAAATCACGTGGTGTTTTTTATTCAATTTCGAAATATCGGGAAAGTAGTATGTTTTGAAATAATATCTAAGAAGAAATAATTTGTCTAAATATTTAGGAGAAAGGTGTAATATTAGAGCGGTAGATTAATACTTAACCACATCGCCTCGTACAAAAACCATAAGCGTGTGTTGGACGTAATATTTCATTATTGGTTAATACAATCGCATTGAAGTGTGAAACCCCAGGTGTCAGGTTAGCCGATGTCACGGAGGAAGATGAATAGATGACCTTTCATGGCCGTAGACACCCCCCCCCCCCCCCCCAAAAAAAATATGTAAAAAATATATTCATTCAGTTTTAGTTTCAAATCGATTTCGTCAAACTTGAAATGGTAATCTAATTTTGCACAAAAACGTTGAGTATCGTTTAGTGTGCATATATATATATTGAAAAAAAGAAGACAAGAACAGTACAGATAACCATCTCTTTGGTGACATAATACAAAATACATCTTTTATACATGTGTTCTGTTCAAGTGAAACAGAGCACGGAAAATCAAATGAAGAAAGTGAAATGTAAAGAAATATTTCTAACCGATTTTAATTGTGATTTACTAAGTAAGAGGTTAAAAGAAAGATTCAATTTTAGGTACAGTTTATAAACCATTCATAAGACAATCCTTTCACGTGATTACTATTTGCCTCTTTATTATGTTCCTACTTCATAACTAAAACAGGTGAGGAAAATGAATTATATAAACAATGGAAAGTTGCTTTAAACATTTGAAAATATTCAAAATGTAAAATACGCTTCATGCAAGTAGAGAACATATTTCTTTTAATTGAGAATTGTTATAAAGGAATAAACGTTTTTAAAAACAAGTTTACATGAAACTTTTTTGAAAACAAGTTTACGTATCTTGGCGTATCAGAATTTATTTCTCATTTTATTTTTTTGGCGATACAGAGAATACAGTTTTTTTTTATATCCTATCGTAACAGTTAAAGTCGAGAATTAAGTTATGTGCGTGTGTGTTTGTGAGTGAATGCTGACTCATAACCGAAAATTATACTTTTAAAAAAATTCGGGATGGATGTGCTTTTTTGCGAGGGGATGTCCCAAAACGTAACTAATCGGCCATTTCCGTACAAATGGGGATATCCCGTTTTTGCCATTCGTAACTACTCGGCCATTTTCCGAGAAAGAGTAAATGACAAATACATCCATCAAACTTTGTGTTTGTGTTACTTTAATATGGAAGTGATATGGTCTACATAAGATTATAGGTGTGTGCAAAAAACTAACTTCAGTGAACTTATAAAATTAATTAAAGCCATGTTAGCTATAACTGACGGTAAAATTTTGCATGCTAATCTGTTCTGAAACATTCACCTACTTGTTAAACTAAGATAATACTAAGATTCTGGAAAGAAAATGCAACATGATAAACAAAAGAAAGCTGTTAATTGCATTCCTGCTGTGCACGTTTTTGAACTGGCCATTGCCTTCATTATCTTTCGGACACATGAGCCGATTATTCCCGAGTGTAAGCGGGATGCTGATAACGAGGTCAGACGAAGATGGAATCTGAGGTAAGAAGGCTGCTTTGTCTTTGTTTGCAATATTTTTGAGTTAGCTGAATAACTTTCAAGCTAAAACAATGTAATATACTGTAAATATAAATGAAAATTTAGTATTAAACATTCTGAAAATAAGAACTCGTCAGAATCTTGCAAACTGCTTCATTTACATATAATGAGGCACCAAAGAGGGTTTTTTGTAATCCATATGAATAGCTAGAAAAAATCGTATTTTGGGAATGTTTACCATTTTAATGATTTTAACCCATAAAATATGGATATGTAAAGGATGCCTTTATACAGATATGACACATTTTACCTGTTAGGGAATTTTAAAAATACATAAAGGATATTAAATAATGTTTTGATATTGTGAATTTGCAGAAAATATTATAGTTACTCTATTTCTTTTTTAAAGGACTCAAATAGATCTAGAAGTGATGTTGAATTTAATAGTTCATCGTCAGAGTACTTGCCAGAGCCAAATATAAGAGGAAGAGGAAATACTAGTAGATCAAGACGGGGTCTTACAGCTGTATGTATATTTACCTTACAGAGTGTTGTAACCATTGAAATTTTAATTTTAACTTAGCATATTACATATTATTGAAGAATTATTAGTTACTTTATTAAAAATTGTAACAGGCACTAAGAGGTCGAAATAGAGGGCGTGGACGTGTTGGTGTCAGGAGAGGGAGGCGTGGTGGGCATGCACACCAGGGGCCAAATAGGCAACAATTAGCAATCAGAGCCAGACAGGAGAGGCAAACACATATAGAAGTAATATTTAAACTTTATTTCAATATTTATATCATTATAAATAAATATATAAATACATATAATTCATATATACAAAACTACTAAATATATAATAAAATATTGTGGGAATGCATTTCATCAATGGACACTGAGGGATTAAGAACAGTCCTGAGACTTGTTTGTTCAAAGCAACCCTCATTTATGCTTGACATAATGGAAACGCTTGAGGGTGGTGGACCAGAACAACCAGGCTCTGAGAGCAGGACTGCACCAAGCTGGTGCATCTGCACTTACTGCAGGGAGATGCCCACTGACAGAGAAAAAGTGTGCTGTGGCAAAACAAAGCAGAATTGTCAGTCAAGGCTACCAGTAAGCATACATTTTTTAAAGAATTATACTGCATTTGAACCTGGCAGGGAAATTCAAAAATCAAAGCAAATTGTATGTTAACATAGATCTATGTATATTTTCAGGATTTCTACACAGTGGTTCTTGATGAACTTGTTCTTGAAGTTGCCATGCGGTACTACAATGATGTACTGGCTGAGCCGAGAGATGACAACATCAACAGATCTCGGAGGTATGCTGCCTACAGACAGTTCATCATGTGGGTCCATGGCAAACTTGGGGCAGGCAACAGAAAAGTCATCCCTAGCTGTTGTGTATGGCGGATCAGAGACACTTTCCCAGAACCATCGGGACAGTATGTTGGGTATCTGGAAGGTGTAATGGACTAGGAGGAAAAGATGCTAATCACCAGTTTTCTCACTGAACCTGGATTTTTTTTCTGCTACAAGCTGAGATGTTGGTGGTGGTGGTATTGGTGCCAGAACTGAAGAGATTCTCCTAGGGTCATCAGCCTCGAGAATAACTGGTCTATTCATACCAATCCCATCCAACAGTCTATTCTCCAGGCATTTTCTCATGAGGTCCTCTGTATATGGGTAGCTTTTGGACTTTTTCACCTCATAAGTTGCCCATCTCCCACTCTTCTTACTGTAGTACCTCTGGTGTCTACAATATTTTATTAAAACAATTATATTTATAGAAAACCTTTCACTTTGTAATGTTATAAATAATTGCTATGATAACACACAGTTATAACAATAAATGGAGATAAATACCTCAAGGATCCATCTTTATTCTTTAAGGTATCTCTGTTACAGTTACAGTTGTGATCTAGAGCTGCTATTATGTTTCTTCCCTTGTACACTGGTGGTGTGTAAGAATGTCTTTTAGAGGAATATTTCAGAATAAGATTCTGAAAATTCTCTAAGACAGCTGTACTCCTATGTAAAAACAATAACGTTTTTAAAAGATAATAGGTATGCAATTTGTAAGGCACACAAACAAATATAAAAGTTAAAAGCAAACAAACCTGCAATTCAAATAATAAGGGATTTTTTTCAGGAGTCTTTTATCTTTAGCAATGTCCCTTACAGCAACATGGGCTGGTGATCCAGCCTCTAACCACCCCTTTTCGCGTTCTTCTGTCAGTGGTCCATGCATGCAGGAACTTTTGGAACCAATTCGATATGGTAATATCCACTCATGTTGATTAACAACATGGTGAATAACACCCAACCACATACCCTACAAATAAAAAAAAATCTCCACTGCAAAATTCAAATTTAAAATGCTTATTTGGATTAAAATTTATCTCTTGTAATTTTCAATCCATACTTACAATAAATTCATCCTCTGTCTCTGCTGTGTCTGCACAAAACCAAAAGTGGTTGACAATTTCTCTTGTCCACTGTAGTAAGGGGCGCTTTGATTTCTCTTGCCCTGCCTTTGAAGAAATTTTAAGCATGATTTAAACAGTGAAACAAACAAAAGAACTTTCTCTATTTTATCATAGGTATATGTATTAAATGGTTTGCTTACCTGAATAATTTTCTTTCCCAGATTTTTACAGCCATGCCAAATATCAAAAGAATGTTTGATATGTGGATATTCTCTCTCTGTAACAAACATGTAAAATGGCTTTATCATTTTAATTTAATTTCTTAACTAAAGTTTGTAAGTCAATAATGGATAAAAGATATCAACTTACTCATCAGTGCTTCGACTTGAACATGGGCATCTGTAACAATCTCTGAAATTATTAGGCCTTTGTCAAGAAGAAATTGTAATCCTCTCTGAAAACAGGCTTTCTCCAGTACTGCGCTCTTCCCCCCTGTCATATGCGTTTATCCATGACAACAATATGGAGAATTTTGTGTGTGGTGTTTTCCATAAATGTGTAGGTGCAGAACTGGGCTGAGTGGCCTGGACTATCCATGCGCCCATCCCCTATAACAAGATTAAGGTTACATTAACGGTTTTGTCAATATGTTACTATACCATTCATGTTTGATGAATACTTAAGTGTACTAAATATGCTTATTGTATACCTAAAATCACCAGATTCTTCCCTTGAAATTCATTCATGATTTCATTTTGATGAATTTCCCATATCTGGTCGATGCTTGGCAATACATAAGTCCGTTGCATCTTGCAAAAGGAAGACTGTGAAGGGAAAGGAAGCTTCAGAAACTTTGCAAACATTGCCATTTTTTGGAAGTTGTTCCCGGAAGCTATTAAGGCAGCCGATATCAAAACATCTGTGCTATGCAGGCCTCTGTTCAAAAGGGGCTGTGAACTCCATTTGTTTGCAGTATGCCCTTTCCCACAAACCTGAAAACAGCCATATAAAAAATAATTTTGAAATTTTACAACGAAAGCTTTAATAAAAATTGAATACTTGAAATTTTATTTACAATTGAAAAAAAAAAAATGAAATCCCATCCTTTATACTAACCCACTTAAGATAGACTGCAGAGGATACTGTTTGCAGATTCATTTGCACAATGTCGCCACATCCTTTAACTTTGCAAATGGTGGGCACTGTTGTCCTCGCAAGTTCCATTAATTGCTGAGTATTGACCAAGACAGGATGATCCTCAAGTAGTGTCCCAATTTCATCATTGGTTCTCAGTCTCTTAATGTTGGGACCAAGTTCTACTTCTTGTTCAGTGTCTTGAATGTTATCTTCATCTTCCTCATCCTCTGATTCACTGGGCAGAATGCCATGGTCCAGTCTAGAGATATAGCAAGTCATACATTTAATGAAAACCATTGCATGAATTATTTTTGCAAAAAAAAAAATTGAATTCTTTTAAATATTTTAATCAATTATCTGTATTGGGATAGTGTCAGGCTCACCTCAGTGAAAGATGAAAACTTGGTTCATAGTCATCATCCACTGCATCATCTATGTCATCTTGCACCTCAGATGAATACACAGTGAGACTGAAAAAAAAATGATATATACAATGCAAGTTCATTTTAATTTATTGAAAAATAATTTCATTTGCTTCATTCAATTGACTCACTCAAACGGATTCAAGAAACTGCTTGAAAATGGACGACATGAAATTTTCCTACTGCTACTTGTGGCACCAACAGAATCAATGTCCTCAATTCCAGATATTTCACTCTCCTCTCTAAAAATATTAATTGCTCTTATTTGAAGATTTTTAAAATCATATTTGCAAAATAAATATCTTTTGTGCATCAATGAAGAAAATTTCATTTTTATATTGTACATACCTTTTCTTAAATTCATCTGTTGACATAAAAGAAATTTCAGATTCTGAATCTCTCCTAGCAATTTTACATGGAGCAGGTGTTGAAGTGCCATGTGGAACAAATTTCCCTCTATCGTTAGTCTTCAATGTTGTCTGATTACCCGAGTTTTTCTCAGCATAACTTCATTAAAAATATTAAAATATCTAAATTAAATATTAGAATTACAAAATGATGGAATTTTATGCATTTAAAGTATTTTGTATTCACAATGAGTACATAAATTAATTTATCTGGGTTTTTTTAAAAACTATTTTGATATTTCGTAAAATTTCCCTTCTTGGGGCCCCCCTGTGAACAGGACGAAACCTAAATGTTTACACCACAAGATATACAAGATAACAGTAATCTCTAATATTCTGATGAATTAAACATTCTTTTGTTTTCATATTTATTACTCTTAATCATCAAAGTAATATAAAATGATTCAATAATCTTTGTAAAAAAAGCGTAGAAATAAACCTACCAGTCCAGTAATACTTTCGCCATTTCAGCATTATTCTCGATGGCTAATTGGTTTTTTAGTTCATCCCATTGCTCAATCTGATCCCCAATTGAAATTCTGCACTTGTTCACGGTTGCATTTCTCTCCTTTTTGCGTCTTTTTCTCTCTGAATCGGTCAATTTTACTTTCGGACCACGCTTTCCCGACATTGTGATGATTGTTTACAAGATTGGCACATGCGCAATTAGAGCATTCCGAAGTAGTGACCCCAGGGGTCACTGAATATCGAGATAACGACTTTGGAATTAGTGGCTGGCAGCCAGTATTTCAGATCTTACATTTTATTACCGGTTTGATGGTTTTGGAGGCAAATTATCACGAAAATTAATTGTTACAATAGAAAGGAAAAGCTATGCACGTAATTAGCCGTGTTTTCCCCAATTTTATTTTTGGTACCGTGAGTTATAGCTAACATGGCTTTAAATTACACTAGAGAGCATAAGAGAAATATTATTTATCGTTCACGGAAATGGCCGAGTAGTAACGATTGCCGTTTCTACGCGCGCGGTGTCCTTCTGATCTCTCTCTCTCTCTCTCTCTCTAAAATGTTACAAGTACTTTATATTTTTTATAAATTGAGCTACATTATTTAGAATAAAAAAAATGATTTGTGTTGGTTTAATAAATTATTATTTTTTCCTACTGGACACATTATAAACCGTTCTTAGATTCTGTCTAGAGTCTATACCAACAATTCCCTTCATGAAATTACTAAATATGCTCTAAAATAGAATTAAAATAGTAATAACATACGAAATCCCTTAGGAATAAGTACTCACTAATCGATTGGAAGAAAAAAATTAATATTCAATCAAGTTTATAATCCTCAAAACGTTTTATGTTATTTAAATAACGTAATTTTAATTTTTTCCCCCCGGAAATTGAATTAGACGCAGGCGACGTCATTACTTTTTCCGTGAGTAACGTCAAAGTAATTTTGGTGTAAACTTACTAAAATGCTTATAAAATACTGAAAAAATGAGATATTTTCATAATTTATGTATATTTGCATTCAGAAAGAGTCCGGCTATCAAAATTTACTAAAAAGTCAATTTATGAAAATTTGACCTTAAGGGCCCTTTTCTCGTGACGGCAGTCATATAGCTTTTAAAAATTCACACTTAGATTTTATTCTGGTGAGTACACTTTGATTTGATGTATTTATGTTTCAAATAATGCCATCAGAGTAAAATCCAAATTATCTATGTATTATAAGCCAGTACAGGTAATCTACTTCAAGGTTTATCCGTGAGGTTTCCACAACTTGTCAACACCCGGATAATATTACTCTACTGACTTATCTGGTTTGCCAAATGTCTCACAGTTGAGCTTTTTTTCAAGGCTTAGCCCCGCCAAGGTTTGAACTTACAACCTTTTGTTCTTATTGTGTTACTGCAGCTGCAAAAAAGATTCAAAGAGATGAGAATGTTTAAGTAGCTATCTTAATTAGCCGTGGAATAAAGATTTCCTGGTTCGCAGTATTTATTAAGTACATTTTTCTGTTGGAATCTGAAGCAATAACAGCACTTCCGAAGATGAAATTGCCGAAAATCAAATTAAAACAACAAAATCTACTTACCAGCTCTACTTAATGAAAGAATGGTGCGTATATGCTGACAGGTCAGAGTGACACAAATGAAGCCCTTCAAGACAGTGTGAGGAAGTTAAAGGGAAACGAGTACATAGAAACTGATGTCTTGGTTTGTTGTTGAAGTAAATTCATTTGGCTTAGAACCCAATGTTAGCAAAATAATCTTCATATTGAGTAGATGAAACTGATTCATGTCGAGTTCTCAACATCAATTATGCAGAAAATAAAAAATAGAATGGTAACCTTTTTGAATTTCTTTCTATTTCTTGGGCAGTATGAGAAATTATAGGTTTCTAATGCAAGAAAGGAACACTTTTAATTCTTAAAAAATCTCAAGTCGTCAAAAAATAAATTTCATTTAAGAATTTTTTTTTTAAAAAGCAAGTATTAAGCACATTTAGTGAATTTGTTGCTTATCACTTATTGCACTTGTGTATAATAGTACTTCGCCTTTTGCACCGAATGAAACTCAAGTAATCTATTGACGCTCAGATAAGATATGAACAATTTAGTTACACTATAGCTAAAATACAAGAATTCCTAATGAACATCTATGAAATATCTTGACAAATTACTTTAATCTGTACCTTTTCATGGATGGCACCAAGGGGTATTTCTATGCAATGAGAGAGGATACCATTACCACAACGATTTAATCAAATATACATGAAGGACACTAAGATCGATTTATTCCTATAAAGATCCATTAGATTTGTATATACATAAGTACTAATCTCTATACGGGGAATATTAATCTGATAGTTTGCAGTGTAATTATATGTCAGTGCACTTTTGTGTCCGCAGTGCTTCGCTTTGTAGTTCAGTCTCAGAAAGAGAATAAAGTGAACAATACAGGGATATTATTACATAAAATTCTCTTAATACACATATAATTGTCTTGAAAGATACATGCATATAAATTAAGACGTATACATAAACATGTTATAGATATGTTTCACTTCCTTTACACATATTTAAGGTTTCTATACTATATTTTCTACGTTCTCAGGATACATATTACATAATTGTTTAAATCAAACAATGTGTTAGAATTCTGATGGACAGTAATTTTGCACCTCTATTGGTCGACCTGTTTTTATACCGTTGAAAGCGAATTTATTTTTCAAAGTTATGCATGAAAAGAACACTTTTGCTGTGGCCCTTGATCCGATATTTAGATTTATAAACATCATTTGATAAAATAACAAAAGTTATTTTCATTCAGTGGTCGACTTAATATATCCCAGCAAACTCGAAATTAAAGACACCACAAAGTCTCGCGCATGCATTTTGATTTTTAACTGAATACACATGTAATTGGTTTAATAATTATAACATCTATACTATACGAGCAACGGATCAATTTAAGCTTTTCCATCGCCATGAAATCGAATAGGACCATAGATTACCTCATTGTCTGTCTGGGCTTTTTTTTTCAACCAGTCTGTCCCTCCGTCTGTCTGTCAGTCTGTCTCACTTGGTTTTCTGCATTTTGTATTTTGTTCTGCTTTGGTGATTTTTGACGGAATTATTGCTCTTTAAATTTTTAAGTGGGATAGACTTCCAACTTGATTTTCTATAAAGTTTCCTTAAATACTTCGATACTGAGCTGCTTTTTTAGTAAGTGAGTCGACCTTCTGAGTTGGTGGAACTAGATAACACTCGCTGACAAGGGACCAGATTTGCTGATGTAATGTTCCATGAATGCTTGCTAAAAGCGCCTGCTTACCGTGTGTTTTTGTTTATTCACAACTGATTCGATACGCAAGAACATCCTCTTACTAGAGCAACCGTCTCCGGCCACTGTGCACTGAAACATATTCCATATAGCCAATTTTTAAACCGAGACAAGCTCTTTACAAATACGTGGATGTTACAAGTCATTAAACCTCATAGAAATTACCTTTTTGCAATTTTTTTGATTAATTTCAAAGACCCATTTTTTCTTAATACAACCTATCATTGCTTTTTATTTTGTCCAAAAGCCTAAAAACAATGGCTAAGTCCCAGCTCTTATACTAATTTGATTTAGTAGTACTCCGAACACCTAACCAAAAAGGTCTACGACGGATTTTTCTGGTCAATAGCGGTTGATTACTTTCACTAGTTACCTGATCGACCTCTGCAGTGTCCAGTTGCTTTTTCGCCAAGTTCACGATTTAGTTTGTTTTTTAAATCTTTCAGATACGTTGATTTTCCTTATCTTTTCATTTTACATTGATTTCTGTAATTTTAGCTACTTAAAAATGTCATACCTGCATAAAATACTCTTTCATAAAAATGGCATTTCTTATATAAATCAACATATCCTCTCCCCTCTTTCTTCTTTAGCAATCAATTTATTTCTGCAATATACACAATTATCAAATGCTAGGAATGAAGGATATGGAGATAACGAACAGTATTCAATATCAAAGTCCATAAAACAATACAAAATAGGAGGAGAGCAAACACGGACCTCCAGAACATCAGAGATGGGATCAGGTGCCATGAAGGAGTGAGCATTCCCTGCCGACCGGTCACACCCACCGTGTGCTCCTGTTATTGTCGGGAAATAACAGAAAATCCGTCGACAATTCAGTGTATTAATAATGGACTAACAATTAGTATGAAAAACGTCAGTCAGCATTTGACTCAATGATAAATTGTATTTGCTGACAAGGTCATTGTATCGACATAGAACTTAGGAAATGATGACTTTAAACGAGACTGCTGATATTCTTGTTTCATCATCTTGATTGTCAATAATTTACCTCTAAAATTGTTCATACGTAGAACATGCTCTTGCGTATCGAATCAACTGAGAGATATAAACTCCGTATGCAGGTGATGAAGATATATTGCTGCATAAGTAAGGGACGGAAACGGTTTTTAAAAGTTTTTTTTTAAATGATTGAATAACTAAGTTTTTCTTTAAATTCAAGTCATGGATGCAAACTTTCGTACAATTAACCAAGAGATAACCAACTGCCCACTGTGATTAACTTCTTTTATCTCATAAGTGTGGGGGATACAGCCCATTAGATAAACTTATGCTTTATCCACGGGTACATGCTTTATCAATGGCACTTCCGGTTTTGACACAATCCCTCGCTACAAGATATTATTTTATTCAAACTTTTATTTGTGAAAATTATTGCCCTTATAAAATAAATGATAAAGAGCAATAATATCGTTAAAAGCAAGAAAAGGGCTCGTATATGTAAAAAAAAAAAAGCGTCTTATTTTATCAAGGAACCTGTATTGGCGAGCCTCGCGAATATATACACCATTTCAACTTGTTGGATAAAGCCAATATCAAATCACACAATATAGATATCCTCTATTTATTACCTATTTTGAAAACACAGATGACCTTACATTGACAGGACACTTTTAAATTTTTGATTTCTTTGAAGTGTTTAATTTTCTTGTCTTTATAAATCTGAAGTTAGAACGGTTCATTTTTAACATATCAATATAATTTTTTTTTACATCAGAGCATATTAATACACTGAGGGTGGCAGTGAGTTATGCATGTCGTGTTTTGATAACATTTTACACATCACATAGTTTATTTCAATCACGTGCATCGTGGACAATTTACTTCTCTACACTAAACCAAATTGTGATCAGTAAAACCATTATTCGCTTAAAATAAATACAGTTAAAGGAAAAGTATGTACTTTTCCTTTGAACCGTTCCAAATTGGAGTAAAATACAAGTTCTATTTTATGCGATACAAATAATTATATTCGAATCAGATCCAAAAAAGAATGCGAGATAGTTTATGGCTCTTACGACTAAATTTCACTATTACGTGTATAGTTGTTTTTCCGGAAGTTGATTATTGCCTCTTGACATGCTTTGAAGGTGTAAGGATTTTTTCAACAGAATAATTGGTATCAAAAGATATAAAATTCTAGTTAATGAATTCATTGATTTCGTTAAAAGAGGAAGCCGCCCGCTAGCATCCGTATTTAATTATACTGACAAGTTTTAATTAAACGTTTATTTACCCTGTAAATTACATCAAAATGGTTGACTCTTATATTCATCCTTATCCCTGAGTATTTTACATCATTGAAATTTTGTCGGATATCATTAACTTGTATCAATAACATGCACAACATAAACGATTGAAAAGTTTTAAATCAATATTAAATTTAATATTTTCATAAACTTTCAAAGGCAAATGTAATACATTCTGAAGCAGTATCCAAAAGAAAACAAGCCGTTGAGAAAATGTAATTGCTTATGCATTTCTTTAATAATATACGTTTAACAAAATATACAATCAATCATAACAATAATTTTATGTTAACGTTTCCTTTCTGTTTACTTTGAACGTACAAAAGTACAAGGGAGCTGAGGCAGCAGACGGTGGGCAGTCACCATTCTAACTTAGTTTCTCGTCTTTTCCTTCAAGACAAATTACTTATAAACCTAATTTTTCTCCCAATGAGCACAAGCATATCGTATAAGTTTGCTTCTATGCCTTCTTTGTTAAAGTCGGTATTCTTTAGTGGCAGTTGAGCTTTGCTACTCTTCTACATTTTGATTTTCAGCTGTTTTTCTCAGTACTGTCTTCTGTCTTTCCTTACCTGCTTTCAAGCAGCCTACCACCTTAAGGCTATTTTACAATTGTCTTCCTCTTGTGGTGTGTGTCAGTTTCATTTCTATTGTACTTTACAGCTTAGGCTGTCCATTCCAGATGTTTCCAATATCCTTTCGATTGTAACGCGTCGTTGCCTCAGGATCTTAATTCTATTCCTTTTACGCTCCTCAATTGGAATGCGTTTAGAAGTTTTTGTCTACTAGTATTTTGGTGATGATTAGCAACGTTACACTAGAATTTCAAAGTATACCTTTAAAAAAAACTTTTGATAAACATCCGCATATATATTGGCAAATGGCTTATTCGAGAATTTTGATTTTGTAAAAATTATGTATATCGACTTGGCATTATCAATTAACAATACTTACTTTTATGCATATGTCGATTCGACTTGAAATTATAAAATATGTTTCATATTTAGATGTTTCACTGACTATAGACGATAAGGGCTGACTAATAACTTAATTGTATAACAAACAAGATGATTTCTATTTTCCATTTATCGTCTTCCCTTATTTTTGTAGTAATATTCTTTATTTTCATCTCCCAACTTATTTGATACGCAAGAGCATGCTCCGAGTATGGTCATTTTAAAACTGAGTCAGGCTAATGATATATAAGGAATTTTGCAATTAAATTTTGTGGCTGTTAAAGTGACTTGTTCGCAAATCCATCATTGGGTCGTGTTTTGGCCGAGTTGTTCCATACCTATTGTTGTTACTTTGGTTTATACTGAAATTGACTATGGAATACTCCGTCTACCTGTTTAGTACATAGATCTCACGGAGCGTGTGATCGGTCGATAGAGGATGCTTACTAGGACTGGGACGATATATCGAGATATCGTGATATCTGTAAGGACGATACGCATATCGATACACATGAAGAAATATCGAAATATCGCCCATGAAAATCTGACTTCTAAGTTGTATCGTCCCAGCCCTAATGCTTACTCTTCCTAGGTACCTGATCCCACCTCTGAAAATTTCCAGGAGACATTGTACATTCTCTTTCACAGCTTTGTATTGTAAATTGATTCTTTAAATAGAGCAACGTTGTTACTCAATACATTAACAAAATTGCAATTGGCAAAAACGTTGTTTTCCCCCTCCATACTCTAACACAACTTAATTTTATCAATTCATCTAACAAGCTTAAGACAGTCAAAATCCCATCTAATTGAAATAATTATTTATAACTACAGCTCATGCCTTTGTTGAATACAAAAAAAACTATATTTAAGAATAATTATGTTAGCAGAAATTTAATATAAGACGATGTACAAAACCTATTGTTTCCATTTTCTCTAAAGCTGGGGTATCCTGATAAAATGTAACAGATGTGTTTGTTGTGGAATCAGTGTATCGTAATTGTTGTCTGTCAATGATTTATGTTTTGGCAAATTATTCGCTTCACAGATATATCGTGATGTAACAATAGAAAAGAGTTCGTCTGGTATATCATGTATATATAACAAGAGACAGTCTGTCTTTCTATTGACTTTTCCCGTCTTTTATAACATTTCCTGTGGAACATTGATGAAAGTAATGTAAAAGATAAGTTCTGATATTTGTTTAACAATGCATAATCAATGAACGTATTCATTACTTCCACTTTATGAAACCAACCAAGAGATCATTTTAATTACCAAAGAAAAAAGACAGAAAGAAAAATCCAGTCCAAGCAAAATTTATTCTAAAAAAGCAAACACGAAAGTAAGTTAATTTTTATTCCTCATTGTGCTCATCTTATAGAAGATTTGGTCGCATATACATATATTTTTTTAGACCTGTCCATCTGTCTGTCTAAATATCTACAAAATTTGAAACTTTTCCATAACGTTTGATTGTTTTTAGATGTGGTTTGTATATTACACAGGTGTATTTCTTTGGGTACCAATATATTTGACCTCGACCTTACAGATTGTCTCATGTTTGTAAAATTTTACTAACCTTGGTTTAAATTTTTTAACCTTTGGGGCTACAGCTTTCATACTTCATGTTAATTTCGTATGATAAGTTTAGATCTTTGGGCATATTTTTTTTTTTACCTTTTCCACGGAGTGAGACAAACGTTAAAAAATCTTGACATTAGGTTTTAAAGATCTCCATGTTTCATGGGTGTATATGACCGAACTAGTCCATTCCTTGGGTACCAATAAAATTTACCCTTTGACCGACTCTTAGAGTTTGACCTATTTTGAAAAACATTTAATCATGGTCAAAACGTTTGAACATGTGATGCTAAGGCTATTAGATGTCATAGATTCTTTCTTTCTGCCAAGATTTTTTTTGGTTCCAATTGTTTTTTTAATCTCTTGTCCTTGACCTTTCTTGCAGTTGAGTAATTTTAATCTTTGCCATGAGCTGTCATACGGTAGCATCTGTGATTTTGTTTTCAGGTGCAACTCGAGGATTGTTACCTCATCTTTATAAGTGTTCCTGACAGCAGTGCAATATGCACAACTGTGTTTGTTGGCACCGTTTTTGATAAAAATAACAAAAACTCTTACTAGCTAGTGATTTTTATTTGAGAACTATGATTGATTTCTTGCACTTAATCACATTATAGCCTTGGAGCCGAAAATAATAGAGTAAATGGAGAATGCACAAAAGTTGGCAGTCGGGGGGTCCTTGAAAAGTAAATGTATCTGTCAGCCAAAGGTAAGGATTCTAAAGGAATCGGAATATCAGTTTTGTTTTCGAAAAACCTGAATGATCGGAAGCAATATCTGACTGCATCTTAGCTTGCTAGCCTTAAAAACTTCGACCAGAGAAAGACAGCGCCAACCATTGAAAATGTGTACATACACAAATATATTAAATGAAAATAAAAATGCACTATTTCCCGATATTTAAAATGCAATGTCAAATAATACTAGTCGTGTACCCTTAACATATATTTTTAAGAATATCATAACAAAACATTCCCACAACTATTTTGAAAAGTCCACTTGGAACTAAAAAATTAGACCTTATCTATTGATACTGCCATGTCAGATGGCAAGACAATTAAGTCCAACCTGCAGCGTGCATATGTCAACTGCAAAAGAAGTTGATACAATTTTTATATATATATTTCTTTTTGAAGTTGAAGTACTGGTATGTAGAGAACCGATGCAACTTTCAGTGCACAAAACATGTACTTTGTGTGCGCGTGTGTGTAGGGGGGCACAGTTTTCCATCTTAGGTACTACATGTATTTAGTATTTGGAAAAATGTATAAAAAAAAAAAATTTAAAAAAAATATTTCAACGCAACGTGTACAATACTGTATAAATAAAATTTCAAGTTTTGAAGACAAACAACTGCTTGCAAGCTTATTTTTAGAATTCTGAATGCTATAAATTAACACTCGTATCGACATTTTACTCTTCACCGATGGAAGTAATTAAAGAGTGCAGTAATTATTCATAACACAGGTGCGCTGTCAAGGAACAAATAATACTGCACGGTTCTTCGTCAGCCATTTGGCACTGTATATAACAATAGGGTAAACAGGTACTCATTTTGCCATCTGTGGCACAAAACGAAACAATGACAAAGAAGTCAAAACGTTTCCAAACTTGTGTTGTCGGTTGTTCTTACACATCATCAACTGAACAACTTAACTGAAAGTTAAAACATTTGATAAAATAAGATGTTCATGTACATGGAAATTATTTCAAAAATTAATTTCTGATTTTAAATAATGATATACTACCTGAGAAGACACACACCTAGACACGTGCACCCACATAAGGTTTAGGAATCTATTCCCCCCCAATAAATCCTCATAATTAAGACACTTGCTCTACAAACCTAGATAGATACACACTAAAAATGTTCACTGTTTTCCTAAGAGAAAATTGTCAGACGTATTCTCCATTAATCAATAAAGTATTTATAAAAACGATAATGTAGATTTTTCATTAGAACGTATTTCAAAAGAACACTTAAGTGCCAGTAATGAAACTCAAGAAAATATACGAAGTCATGTTCTGTATATCAAAATTGAAAACTGAACTCCAACAAATTTAATTATGGCGACAATGTGAGATATCAGTATCTGTTGTTAATCTGTTGTATAATCATTTTATTATCAGTAATAACCGAGATATTCATTATCTCGAAAGAGTCATGCAACTAAACTTCCCAAGAGAGTAATATCGTTTGATTTCCGTTAGTCTCATTCGGAATCAGGCGCCGCGTGTATTCGGAGAAAACACATTGGTCTTTGTGGATGTGTTAGAATATCTATCATTTTGTTTGAATACATTGATTACGTAATATCCGTCACTTTAACTACTGCACAAGTCAGCTGTGCTTTTAAGTTGTCTCACAAAAAAGTGACGGACGTGTCTTGTCTTAATTTCTATTTTGCACGTCCACCCACAAAGCTTTTAAAAAAAAGAACTGAATCTATTTCAAAGGATTTTTTTTCATAACACATTTTGCATGACAACTAATATACAATCCCAATAAAAATTTAAGTACAAAATCCTTGTATGTAAAACTGTAGATTTTTTATCATCAGATACGAAGCCAAAAATAAAAAGGTTAGAGTTGATTGAGGTTATAGGTTTCAGACGAAGTATAATGAGCTCTACCAGCATAATTGTAATATTTTAGTTGGGCTATACATGTAGCTCCTTTAATTACTAAGTTTTGATGTTGTTGACATCAGTTGATACTATTAGATCTTTTTAGATAGACCTACATGTACATATAACGAGAAAATACATAGCATGCAGTAGGAAACTATCAAAATAATCAAAAAAAGTATCGTTATATGATTACAAAACACACGTCTTCAGAGTTCATTATACGCGATGTCGGATGCGTGCGGAGACACCGTATTTTGGTTAATTAAGAGGCGTTGGGGTAAGAGACCGATATTCTACATGCAAGTGTTGGATGTCCTCCAAGACGTTTATCCTGTACGACTTCATCACTTTTCACACAAATGTGGATCATTTTCCTCTGAAAATATATTTGATTTTTTTTGTGGGTTGTCAACCAGCACGTTGCTTTTGATTATTTTAACGATATTATACTCTAAAAATAAAATTTGGTAAAAACGATAGCAGTGATGACAGAAAAAATATGTTGAGGGAAAAATCTTATTAAAGAATTACAAAAACTAATAAAGTCCTTAATTTGTTTTGGTGATTATTCTATAGGTACCTGTGCATCCCTTAATATTGGATGTACCTATTCATTTTTTTTTTTAAATTACAAAAATCTTTCCTGTCAAAAAGTCAAGTTCAGATATTGAAGAAAAACATATTTCAAAAAAATGATCTAAAAATATTGATGAAGATATTAATGTATTATTTGGACAAATTTCTTAGAGATTAAATGCATACACATACAAGGAAAAATGTATATCTCCCTTTGTAGGAAAAGAAACAGCATTAGATTTTTTATAGAGCCAGATAATTATTGTGAAGAATAACAACTTTTACTTACCCTGCTTAATTGTTCTTTTATTTCATTTTAAGTCATTTAACAATATTGCTATGCCTAGGCACGCAACGTAGATTCTTACGCATTGCAACATTTAACAGAAGAAATCTTACATTTCAATAGCGTTATACATTTTGAGAAAAATGAAAGGTTAGACCTTTTAATAATATTTTAAGAATTTCATTTCCTTTTTCAGATTCATTAGATATTACATATTTGAAATAAGGAGATAACGGACAGTATTCAAACTCAAAGTCATGCATTTAAGCAAAACAAATTTGGAGCAGAGCCAACTTATATTTCCAATGACATTATAGGTGGGATCAGGTGCCATGGAGGAGTGAATCCCCTGTCGACCGATCACACACGCCATGTGCTCCATGTCATAATCAAGAAAACTGGACAAATCCGTGAACAATACAGTGTATGAAAATAACCTAAACTTACTAGTATGGAAAACTTCTGTTAACAGTTGACTTTAGAATAAGTTTTTATTCTTCGTCTTTATTATATCTATTTCATATTCATAACAGCAATTTCATTTCTATTCCATAATCATTAAAGAGTCTTATGATAGTTCATTTCTATTTCATAATCAATAAAGAGTCATATGATTAATCCAATAGAAAATTTGATAGTTCTTTACAATAACAGAGTTATTCTTTAAAATAACAGAATTACTTAAAGCTAGTTTCATTAGCATGTTAAAAATGAATACTGTAAAGCATATTGCTGCATAATTTAAATTTTAATTGTCATATTTACGAATGCATTTGCATTGCGCCTGGTTGACTTCTTTTTCTGTAATGCAAGTATCTTACTCTTTATTGTATCAATGTATGCATTCGGGATTTTTAAGACTTTTTATCAGATTCTATTTTGAATATGTTTGATTGCCTTTTCTTAGGACGACTTTGAGAAATGCCTACTTAATATTGTATAAAAGTGTTTTCAGTGCTACTATGAAAATTGACAAAATTTTAAATAAATTAAAAGAAACGATGATATTTCTCTAGATTAAACACTGATTTTCGAATTCATCTAAATTAAATTGTCTACTTTTAATACATTGAATAATAGTTTTCTAATAAGTCTCAGGTGTCGAATTTTATATTACTTTTCAGCAGTGAATGTGTGGGAATATAGACACAGCAGATGTGGGTGTTCTATGGATGTTTACGACATACAGAAATCGTAATTGTTTACGACAACAGAAATGAGAATGTTTACGACATTATAGGAATCGGAATTGCTCCCATCAGATGTATTAAAGGATTATGTACTAAATTGCCATTCCTTGTTATATAATAAAGATTGGCGTTCAGTTAAGAGCATGGTCGTCTTATATCATCTTAAGACTTATAAACGTCATTCTACATTGTATTACTGACACTAAGAAATCCCCGAATGTATTCTTGGAAGAAATACTTTCCAGCAACAGATAGAGAGAAAGAGAGAGATAGAGAAAGGAGTGTATCTGTAAAAGCATTTTTATTGCATGTAGTGATTATGTATTGTTCTGTACAGTCAAATAATTATTACATGTGATATTGTTTAATTTTTACCTTTATAAATATTTCACAGTTATAGGATTTTAGCTCTATTTGTAAATAATTATACGGCTTACCAAAAATATTCATGAAAGTTGTTTCTGGCTTGGCTCATCAAATTACAATGACCGAAAAGTCAGACTTAAATATCGATTAACGCCATCTGTATGCATGACTTGACAAAATTTTAGATTTTTTTCAATTTTAAATGATTAATGTACATGAATATGTTTTTTCTCAAAACATGTCACCGATGATGAAAATATTCCATATCTATATCTTAGTTTGGACATTGTAAAGCTTTATCTGCAAATTTAAACCGAATACTTGCTCATATAAAAGAATTCACTTTGACTTTCAAATTTATTTTAGAATGAATATTCTAGAACCAAAACAAAAATTTAATACAAGTTATGTTTCACATTGTGTTCATCATTCTTAGAATTAATGTATCTGCTGAGTTGAAAACTTTTAATTTTGCAGTGGAGTACTTAATCAGTACCTTTGACATTTTGACATTATACCACTGTACACCTTTCGATCATTGGCAATTTTAACATACTACATTTTTTTTAACATTTTGAGTTTTTCCCATTCCAGGACCAATTGACCAACTCACAAAGAATGAAATATATTGAGATAATGAACAGTATACAAGCTCACAAGTCCACTCAATCAATACAAATCAAGAGCAAAGCATCACGGACCTCTAAATCATTAGAGAGGGGACCAGGTGCCGTGGAGGAGTGAACATCCCCTACCGACCGGTTAAACCCACAGTGTACTCAAACTCAAAAGTCCACTCAATCAACACAAATCGAGGGCAGAGCAAAGACGGACCTCTAAATCATTAAAGGTGGGACCAGGTGCCGTGGGGGAGTGAATATCCGCCGTGTGCTCCTTGTCATGTTCAGGAAATACTCCGTCGACAAATCGCAGTGTAAATAATGGTCTAACAATTTGTATGAAAAAGGTCAGTCAGCATCTGTATTTGCTGACACAAAGTCATTGTATCAACGATATAACTTACTAAATGCTGACTTTTATAAATGATACTGCTGGTATTCTTTTTTCGTCAATTTGTTTGTCAATAACTTACCTCGGCTTAGAAATTGTTTGTGAGTAGAACATGCTCTTGCGTATTAAATCAACTTACTTGGAGATATAAAGCCCGTTTGCAGCTGAAAAGGGAACAGTATATTCCTGCATAAGTAAGTTACTCTATGAAGATAATTTTTTAACCAAAAAGACTTTTAAAATCAAACTAAATAAAAACAAAATTCTGCCTTGTTAGATTTATCAATGTAAGTACAAAATTACGAACTCTAAGTCTAAATACCCTAGGAAGAAAAAAACAAAAAGGACTACAACACATTTTTTCGTCGAATTTTTATTAAAAGACGGCATATATTCTCTCTTAATTAATAAGCCCCAACGAATTTGTTTTATCATCGAATTTTTTCCGCATTTTTTCATTCAAACAAGCTATAAATTCTCTTTTGATTAATATTTCTTTGTATAGAAATAAGAATTAAATGAATGTTTGCATTATTATCATTCAGATGTCGAGATCAACTAAAAGACAAGCATCTCCATTTTCAGATAGTAAAATGAATAATTTCCTCCTTAGTCCTGTACTCTGACATTTTATGAACCCATAATCTATAAATACATCAGAATATTTATATATAACGTATCAAAACTTTACATGTGCTAAAAATGTGACGTTTGTGAGAAACAAACATCGGGAAAGACATTCTGTTTATTATCTAAATTCACACAGTTTTGCAAATCTTTGCACATTTCAACATCCTTAGATTTCCTTTAAATTTTGACAAATAAAACTCTACTGTGAGAAAAAATACTCAGTATGTCTTTTCAGGTGTTGAGTAGTTTTTTTAATGTGTGATGGTCAAATGGTTTGCTAAATACTCTAGCAAAAGTATTTTAAGATAATATACTTAAGCAATGGAAAGCATCATCAGAATATCGTAAAAGTGGAAACGTTGACCCTATGGAAACCTTGACAAAAAAGATCTGAGTTTTTACTTTTTCAACCTTATATCTCTATTGAAGGAGCGCTGTAAAGTACAAGTTGATCATCAAAGTTTTCACTCGCTATACAGTATTTCTTATATAATAATTAATTGCATCAAAATTTCATTCCTTCTATATAACCAGTTGACAGTTTCTGTTTAGAATACAAATAATTTTCAGTTACTCTCAACAGTATGTAACTTCTATTCGTTTTACAAATAATTGATTCTGTAATCGATTGTTATTCTTGTATGATTCACATATAAATATTCATTGTGGTAAATAATTAACAAACTTTACAAAAATGATCACAAAACATCATCTCCAATTCTATTACTGCAAACTTTTCAAGTTTATTAATACAAATTGCTCTTCCTGCTTAGAGAGATTATTGATTCAATGGATTGGTAAATACCGAAGCATATAGCCAATATAGGTTTCTTTATCTGAATCAACTCATAAAGAAGAGAAAATACCATCTAAGACAATTTAATGACATGATACATAGAAATTGTAAACCAATACTTCTTCCGTAAGACAAGTTTCTGACCTCGTGACATTGGCATTTAACATATTTATAAAAACAATTCCGTTACTATCTTTCAGAGTGTATAAGTGAAAACATTTTTAGGAAAAGAAAGTTTTATCCATTTATAGAAAGTACAAGTAACCGGAAATAAAAATATTTTTCATGCAAGTGCTCCGTATGTATCATTGTATAGCAAATCTCTGAGTTTTCACAAAACAATTCAATACAATCGCGGATTAAAGCAGGTTTTATTTCAAGACATTAATCTAGGAACTTAGGAAAATGAAATGTGGGATGGAGTACAACATTCATTACTATAATTCGTAAAGAAAAAGCTTATTTTCAGGAGTCTTAATGATAAATTTAAATGATATTGAGAGTTCTAATTATTATTTTTTTTTCTAAATCTTTTATCAATTGCAATGACGTACGGAATTCTGATTTGCATACTACATTGTATAGAAAATGTATCCAAATGATGTCTCCATTGAAATCATTGGGATGTCGAGATCGATTGATTGTCAATTAATTCCACTATTTCAAGTAAATAGTAAATTATTTCCTCATATGAGTAAGTACTTTGACATTTATGAACACATCTTTAAACTCAAATAATTCTTTATATACAACATACCCACACTTTATTTTTTAACAAAAATGTACGAGGCATTTGTGACAAAGCAAACATATTTCACAATAGATAAACATTTAAATACTAACTTTAACATTTTAAAAGATGTATTCCCAAATCCAACGATGATTAAAAATAATCCTACACATTTCAACAAATAAAACAACTCATTCGTGTTTTCTTTCCTTTTCTGAAATAAAAATGTCAAGGTGTTGAGCAGTTTCGTTCTGTGCTGACCATACAATGTGTAGAAATATTTATTTTTCACTTTAATTCCACTTACTAGCATTCTTTTTACATTAGCATTTGCGTAAAAATAGTAAGCAACAAGTGAATACTTGTTAAGAGAAATAATGCATAAAACAACACTTATTCATCTCATTCGGTGAAGGACAATTATCCATGTATGATCCATATATGAATGTCCGTTGTTGTAAAAATTAACAAAAACAAGAGACTGTTCCCAAAAGATTTAATAACTAAAAAATGCTCTTTTATTTGTTTTAGAATTATCAACTCATCAACTCATTTTGTGAAGGACAATTATCTACATATGATCCAAATATGAATGTCGATCGTTGTAAAAATTAACAAAAACAGGAAATTATCCCAAAAGCATCTCATACATAAAATATCTCTTTTCTATAGCTATCTTTTTGTAAGATTAGTATAACTAATTCAACCTCTTTTTTCTACAGAAATCTTGCTTCAATTCAATGTATTGTATTGGGTGTTTCGTCAAAAACATTGTACATTTGTCATTTATATTCGGCTCATCTCATCATATATATTCATGTATATGCAAACAAAATTAAAAATCCGGAAATTAAATGCCGTCTTACGGTCCCTGCCACAATAAGCACTTGTTTTTCTTCATTTCTAATTTCTACGAGTTTCTCCATTTTATTTGATATATTTCAATAAATTCAGAAATAATTTTGTGTTATTAGATTTTGATGATAATTATTTCCATTTCATTAGAAAACAATGCCATTATACCTGTATCGGATTAATTCTCGGTTGACAATGGTTTTGTTCGGGTGAAAATTTTCAATGTTACACTCAAGTACAATGTACATGCAATATTTTCTTAGCATTGTGATGGCCAACAAGATTTTAGAAACAGTGCTATCTCACAAGAAATTCAAGTCGGTCTCTTCAAGTTAAATATTTGGGTGAAAGTTTGCTCTAAGTGCTGCAGTAAGGATATTTTGTACTTAGCTGTATTCCGATTCAAAGTTAAGAAAATAATAGCTTTTTTAAGTTTCAGTTCATCAAATTCTCTTAGTAAACATTCAATTATTTTTGTTGGTTTTTGTATCATTTGTATCTTAATGAGACAACTTTACCATATGTGAAAATAGGAAAAATTTAAATTCAAATATAAGAAGCATATGGAGAAAGCTGATATATCTTAAAATTAAAAAAAAAATAGAGAAAATTCGGATTAGACAATATCCATTTTAGTAAAATTAATGATGTCAATTTGGTTATGTTATAGACCCTATATGGTAGTATCTTTTTATGCAGAAAGAAAAACACTCAACCTTGGAACTGGAAGTATGGATCGCATGATAGGCAACAGTAATTTTTATTCGTATGTCCAAGGAAAAGGTAATGACCTTGACTGACCTTTCCTCTAATATTAAACGGTCAAATTTAATCTAATTGATATAATTACTTAGTGAAATTGTATTCTTAATTCTTTGAAAATTTCATTGATTTTTAAATACAAGAAATATCCTTTATATACATTAAGCAAATTTGCGCCTGTACAAGTGTTTAGTGTTCTGTTTTGGTTAAATGGTGTGCTAAAGTACTCTATAAATGATCGGTAATTTTACACCGATTTTTCTGTATATATTGTAAGAAAATTGTAAAAATACATTTGTATTAAGAAAATTAAGAATAACAATAATTTAAACAAGATGTGTTTGTGACTCTATGCGCCCGGCGGCACCAAAGTTCGAAAAAGCTATTTTCAGCATATAGGTCACGGTCAAGGTCACAAGGTCATTGACCTTTGTGTCATTTGAAAGAACTTGATCATTGGAGTAGGCTTGCCAAATATGAAATCTCTATATCCTATGGTTCAAAAGTTATGACGAAAAGATGAAAGGCTATTTTAGCATATAGGTCACACAGTCATTGACCTTGGTGTCATTTGAAAAAGCTTAATAATTGGAGTAAGCATACCAAATATGAAGTCTCTGACTCTCATGGTTTAAAATATTTTGGCGAAGGTTAAAGTTTACAACTGAGAGACAGATAAACAGACAGAACAAAAAAATATATATTCCACGGATCTATCGATTTGGACACATAAATAATGTACTTAAGCAATGGAAAGCATTATGAGGATAGCGTTAAAGCGGAAACTTTGGTCCTTTCAAAACCTTGACAAAACCTTGACAGAATTACAGATCAAAGTCACTTTTAATATGTACATTGCTATATAAAGAGCAATGTAAAATACAAGCTGATCGTCAAAGTTTCCTATCGCTAAACATGTATTTCTTAAAAACGAATATCATTTAACTTTCATCCTTCAATATAACAACTTTCTGTCTAGAAAAATATAATCTTCAGCTACAGTGTACTTTTAACAGTACATAACTTTTATCCGTTTTACTAATAACTGATTCTGCAATCGACTGTTGTTCATGTATGAAAAAACAAATAAATATTTACTGTTGTAAATTACTTAGAAATTTAACAGAAAATGATCACAAAACATCCTTTCCAATTCTATTCGACTGCAAACTTTTCAAGTTTATTAATACAAATTGCTCTTCCTGCTTTGAGAGATTATTGATTCAATGGATTGGTAAATACTGAAGCATATAGCCAATATAGGTTTCTACATTTGAATCAACTCATAAAGAAGAGAAGCTAACGAACAAATATACTTAACCATTTATCTGATGACATGTTACATACAAATTGTAAACCAATACTTCTTCCGTAAAATCACTTTCTGACCTCGTGACATTGACATTTTACCTATTTATAAAAGCAATTCCGTTACTATTTTTTTGGAATATAGAAGTCACAACATTTATAGAAAAAGAAAGTTTTGAGTAATTTCGAGAAAATAGCTGGAAGTATTAATCTTCATTCAAGCACTCCGTATGTTTCAATATATAGCAAATCTCTAGGTTTTCACATGTCCATTAAATGCATTCGCAGATTAATGCAGGTTTTATTGCGAGCGTAAGTCTAGAAAACTTGCGAAAATTAAATGCCAGCAGGAATACAATATATGGTATATTTATTACAATAATTCCTAAACAAACTTATTTCAAGGAATAATAAGGAATGATAATGAGATAATTTTTTTCTAAATCTTCCTGCAAAGACATAACTAATTTTGACTTGAATACCATCTTTTATCGAAAATGAATGTTTGCATCGGAAGTCGAGATCGAATGACAGTCAATTATCTCCGCCATTTTCAAGTAAGTAGTAATAAATAAATTATTTCCTCTCATGAGCAAGTACTTTGACATTTATGAATATATCTATAAACTCAAAAATTCTTTATATACAAAATATCAACACTTAATAGTAATACATAAAACAGCATTTATTTCCAAACATAATACATGGAATTCGTAAATTTACTTACCTGGTCATTGGTCATTTGCAAAATTATTTTGTTAAAACACATTCTGATTGCACACACAAGTACTCTGAAGTTGACATCAAAAAGATGCATGAGATTTTCGTTGACAATATCTGTGTGGTTTTTGGAGACTAGGTCTTCCAACAATCTATTGGAATCCCCATGGGTACCAATTGCTCTGCTATTAGCAGACCTATTTTTGTATTCATATGAAGCAGAAATTGTGCAAAAAACACTCGCTGTGGCCTTCAACTCGACATTTAGGTATATCGACGTCGTACTGTCAATTAACAGTGGTAATTTCCATTCCTATGTCGATACAATACATCCTGGGGAGCGTGAGATAAAAGATATACAGAATCTGACACATCAGTTTTATACTTGGATATTTAACATGAAAAAGACATTAATGGTAATCTAACAACCAAGGTCTATGATAAACGTGATGACTTAACTTTTCTATTGTCAACTTCCCTTACTTATGAAGCAATATACCCTTCATCGCCTGCATGCAAAGCTGACTCGATAAGCAAGAGCATGCTCTACGTACGAAAAATTTCTAAAACGAAGTAAATTATTGACAAACAAGTTGATGAAACAAGAATGTCAGCAGTCTCGTTTAAAGTCATCATTTTGTAAGTTCTATCGTCGATACAATGACCTTGTCAGCGAATACTATATATCATTGAGTCAAATGCTGACTGACGTTTTTCATACTAATTGTTAGAAGTCCATTATTTATACACTGCACTGACGACGGATTTTTCCGTTACTTCCGTCATGCCGAGCACACGGTTGGGGTTACAGGTCGGCAGGGGATGCTCACTCCTCCATGGCACCTGATCCCACCTTTGATGTTTTGTAGGTCCGTGTTTGCTCTGCTTCTGTTTTGTATTGTTTTATGGACTTTTGATCTTGAATACTGTTCGTTATCTCCATATGTTTCATGTACGCTTTTTATTTATTTTAGAACTATCAACTCATTCGATGAAGAAATATTATCCTTGTATGACCCAAATATAAACGTCCATTGTTGTACAAATTAACAAAAACATGAAAGTGTTCCAAAAATTTCTAATAACTAAAACATCTCTTTTCAGCAGCTACCTTTTTAAAGGTTCGTTTTACAAATTAATCTTTTTTTCTACAGAAATCTCGGTTTAATTCAATGTATGATTATTGGTTGGTTTGTCAAAAACCTGTTATATTTGTGATTTATATTTGACTTATCTCATCGTATGTATATAAGCAAACAAAAATATTTTCCGAAAATAAAATGTCGCCTAAAAGCCCCTGCCACAATAAGCACTTGTTTTCTTTCATCTTAATGTGCTCCCCAAAAATTCAGCAATAATTTTGTGTTATTAGATTTTGATGACAATTATTTCCTACAACATTTCATTAGAAAACAACTCCATCATACCCTTTTCAGATTAAGCCTCGGTTGACAATGGTTTTCTTGGAGTTGAAAATTTTCAATGTTACACTCAACTACATGCAACATTTATTTAGAATTGTGATGAGCACGAAGATTTTAAAAACAGTACTATCTAACAGATAACTGTGCCAAATTTCAAGTCCGTCTCCTCAAATGAAATATTTGAGTGAAACTTTGCTCTAAACGCTGCAGTAAGGACGTATTGTACTTATCTATATTCCGATTCAAAGTTTAGAAAGAAATAACTATTTTTAAATTTCAGTTCATCAAAGTGTCTTCCTTAAAACACTCAGTATAGGTTTCAGTGTATAGAAAACCTATCTGGGTTTACGTGCCACGAATCAAGGATATATTTTTTTAAAATTCCTTTATGCTTCTTAAATATACTTCTCATTTTTAGACTTATTCATCTGCATATGGTTTATGAATACACAATGGAATTCATAAATGTCAAGCAATATTATATGGTACTGAAAAAAAATAACAGTTGATCAGAATTTGTGAATATCAATCTTATATTTTCAGAATAAAATTCGATAGAAAACATATACGACGCAAAATATTTTAATCGTATTCTCTACTTCCTTTTTTAACACTAGCTCACGGATGACTTTTTTTATGGGGTATCTGCGTGCGTTCTTAGTTCTTTCATGGTTTCTTTTGTTTGTTGTTTTTTTTATCATCTAATGACGTGTGCAAATAGGTAGATAAAAAGAACAAGTATATTTTACATATTATTTTTAGATATGAAATTGTAGCGGTTGGAAAGACAAGAGAATTCTAGTACAGAGATGGATTGCGAATCAATGCTGGCCAACAAAAATACAGGTTGTCTTGTTTGCTAACCGATCCTTTGATGCATTCATCGTGTTTGAAAGAACAAATAAAATATCTTATAGGAAAAAATACACATGTACTAAAATCTCATAAACATTCATATAATTTTAATGAGGATTATGTATGCAGTTTTTCTCATTCTTAAATTATATGAATTCCCTACTAAAAATATGAAATGATGCATTGGTGATTACATGTGTAAGGAAATTAATCATATTATAAATTGTACTTTCGTTTACACTTTCTTCACAATGAAACATATGGAGATAAGGAACAGAATAATGAATAAATAATGTACATACACAGGCACACATGAGGAGAAAATTACTTACCTTTTCCTCATCAGACAAAACTTCAAAATCCTTGTAAATTATAGCTTAATACATGTACAATCATTAGATGAAAATAATTTGATCTCGGAGAGGGTAAGGGTTTGTAACTTCACCCTCAGACATTATACTATCTTCCTCTCTGATAACAGCTTTGTCTACAAAAGATTAGAAAGATTGCAATAAGTAGTCAATCTTTAATGTGATAGAGGTAAAATTAGTTTTTATGATTTAGTCTTCTCAATACAAGTGCTTACTTTATGTAAAGCCAAATATTCTGCATAAAATTGTCCTCATTCGAAAATATCTCATTCTATTCGACGTGTATTCAACATCTTTTTAGAACTGCTTTCTATTATTTGTAGAATACCTATTAAAACAAAGTCGCAAAAAGGACGTGAGCTGAGTGGTTAATACTCACCATAATCAGCTATTTTACAAAGGTTTCTTAATTGTAAACAATGCAGGTGTCTTCGGGGTTTTTTTTAATTCCAAGTGCATCCATACCTAAAAAACAAAGAGAGACAATCATTGAAGGAAAGGTTAACATTTCTGATGTTCAGATGAATGCTAAGTATGCAGAGTTCGTTACTAAAAAAACAAATGAAGATAAATCAGTGTAAAAAGGATTAATATTGTGGTTTTTTGGGGTTCCTCAGAAACATCCGTATGAATGCTGAGTATGCAGAGAACTACACTAATTACTATGGTTGTTTCTCTTTGCTTCGGTACAATTGTGACGATCACATTTTAACGCGACGTGGTTTTATTTTAATGAGTGGGCTGGAGGTACAAGTAATTAGACAAGACTTGGAATCCCAAAGAAGTGCACAAAAATTAACCTATACGATCAAAGACTTAAAGCAAGACATCTTTAAGGGACATTCAGTAAAGAAGTTTTTCAAAGTAACTGGATTTAAAATACGTTGATGTTGTCTCTTCAAAAGACCAAAGAAAGTATATTTTCATGCGGCTTGTCTTCTAGAAGTTCAGAAGTAAAGAAGAGAAGTTCGATATACAATGGCCAACTCAGTCAAACCCTAGGCTCTGGTTCCTGGGAGTGGGTGACACAAATATAATAATTCTTGTAGATGGCTGATTACTGTATTGTTATACGTCCACAAAGAATGAAGAATTTCACAGATTTAATAAAGTTAGTGTACACATATTCCCAACTCAGACGTCCCTATCTAGGCCATGAACATTTGCATGGAGGCCATTAATTTGCAGACAGATAGTTTTGCAGAGTAAATAAGAATTTCAAATGTGTAATAAAGTTTCAATAAATGAATAACTAAGCCGTAATCTTTGGAGTTATGGACCAAGGATATTTGTTTAAAATTTTGAGAAGTCATTGGAGTCAAGCAGAAAGATTAACTGGTACTAGTCAGTAATTAAAAGGTAAAAAAGATATCAAAGTGAGGATTATTTTCAATATATGACCAACTGATCCCTACCCTAAAACCTGAAACATGGTCCCGAGACTTAAGAAGAGAACATTGAATTTTTAATTTTGGGCTTAATATTTATTACAAATATGTAAAGAATTCATTTTCTAGATGATAACTGAGCAAAGAAAATTTTCAAAGTGTAAAAAGTGAAGATGACAAAAGTGACCAATCTTATCAATCCGGTAAATGAATCAAATCAAACGAAGAATAGACCCCTTACAATAAAAGAGAGGTGGAAGCCATCTAGGCCTAGGAGGGGTAGGCACCCACTGTTGATATTAATACGCCTTAAGCCCCATCTTGATCGTGTTAGGGGGTACTCAGTACTCAAATTATTTAAAAAGCAATGTGTTACTATTAGTATCATACATGTCAGACAAAATATTACCTAATACTTAATCATTATTTATAGTGACCATAGGACTGGAAAAAAACTGAAAGAGTAACTGTTATCTTTGTAACAACAACTTGATTGTCAGTAACTTGTTCGGTTAAAATCTGATCGAACTAGCTCAGAGCATGCTCTAGCATATTGAATTAGCTAAAGATACTATGCAGTCGATGTTAAGATATTACTATACAAATGGAGAGGTGAACTCTGACCCAGCAGGACATAACTTTCATAATTTTGGAAAAGGTTATACAAATGTCTATATGACGAGGAGAAGATTTTCGGAGATTTTACATGTATGTCAAAATGTGATCAATTATTTCTACCCAACTATAGGACCCGAAGCATTAATTTTGGTAAAAGGTTGAGAACTCATTATATTAATGCAAACAGGTTGCCTGCTGGACGCCCATGAATGAAGATCTTATCATAAATAATTAATTTTTGATACATATCCAGACTCTCCCTTCAAAAAGACTGAATCTTGAATTCAAGGTGATGAATGTCGCAACATAGCAGAAGGTTTAATACTTACAATCTTGATTCTACCAGTCTAGTTAGCTGTCTGCTTGAGGTGTAAGAATACGAATAATGCAGATTTCAGAAGATCGTATTAATTATGACAGATTTGCCGCGTCCACCAGACCCAGAGGAAGCAGACATCATGCAATTTACAATTGGTTCCGTGCTTCCAGAAAAGATATATAAAACGTTCAAAAGTTTATGACCGACGCACGATTGACGACGACTAACAAAAACAAACCAGATAACAATAGGTTAATATAACGACTCAGGTGCGTATATACATGTAAATGTTTTTCATACTGTAATATTTCAATTTTGAAATACTTCTATTGACTTAATCAAGGACCATTTATCCGACTTATAAAAAAATTTTGGTTTGTTCCCGTGAAACAGAAATCTCCTAAATCATCACTAATACATCCCTCAAACTCTTCACAACTTTATAAATTATGCGTGTAAGTTTGAAGTTTTTATTTGACACGACAACATCCGATATGGTTGAGTTTAGATAACTTCATCCTGTAAGATGTTCCATATGTATGGTAACCTGGGAAATGTTTAAGTTTGTCCGCCTTAAATTCTCTGGAGGAGTTATGTACAGTTCTGCGGTTGCATGGACTTTATAATGCAGGCAATTGCAGGATTTTAATATATATTTTAGAAACTTCCCAATCATGAAATATATGTTAAATAAGTAAAAGAGGAAAACGTGTACTTAAAAAAAAGATTCACGAAACAGTCATGTTGCCCCAGTGGCAAAAATGTTATGTAAATATTGGTTAATAAATACAAATATGTGTATGTATGAGTGTTAATTGACAAGATTGTTTCGGTGCGCGAACCAAAGTCTCAGCTTTCGTGTATAAATATCGACCAACCAAAATGCACCCTGGTCCGGTGTCATTTCTATCGAAGCGCGGAAGAGTTAACCACGTGGGTTTGTGAAATTGACGCTCCGGGATTAAAAAGAAAAAAAGCATTTTATTATCAAATATCTGCAATTTCTCAGTCAGAAATGATTTTTCTCCACGGATTACTTTCTAGGATGTGGTTTTAAAGGATGTGGGAAATCGATTAAAGAAAAAACTCTCTGTATATAGCAGAATCCGGTAAGTTTTTTTAACCACCAAAGGCATTTAATTCTTTCTCTCAATTTCAAAAAGAAAATCTGTTTTAATCTTTAAAAAACTTTTTTCTTCATTTTTCAAAGGATCTTAACCTTAGTAATACAAAGATGTATAAAATCCCTATTACTGATACGGATTTCATTCCACACAATTCTTCCCTAGGTTATGGAAGATAAAAATATAAGCCAGAAATAATTAAGTGGCCCGAAATAGAACTATATTATCCTCATCGTAAGTTTTGCTAGGTTTCTTCTCCGATTTGATGACCATGATTTCGCGTTTCCTCTCGTACAATTAAATCTTCAGCCAGCACAACTGGCGCACCTTTAGAATTACTCACCCCAGCCAGAATATATGACATGTTATTTCTGTAAAGAATTACCATTATATCGTAAAGCTGTTAGGGAGTAGGATTAAATCATAGTTATAGCTTAATTTCTTTGATTAATTAATGTGAATCTAAGATAATTGCACTGCGAGATTGAAAGCGGCATTCTTTAATATGCTATAGTGTTTTGACAAACCTGACAAAGGGATACATGGGCATATGCTATCAAAATCTTAATTTATAGAAAGAATTTAAAACAAATATGTTCAAGATTATCTTTCAAAAGTCATTCTTTCCCCTAGAGAACAAAGAGGAAATTAACTGATATTATCGAACTTTTATGTAATTATAACTTTGAACTCGAACTTTATTCCAATGCACGAAGTGTCTTTGATTGAATTTCGAGGGGATGCAATGCATGTGTTACGTCATTAATTGACTTTGGGGAGGAAATGGGGGGTAGTTAACGTAGAAAACGGGGATGCTATGGAATAATGGTGTAAAAAATTGTCGATTTGATCCGATAAAATAAAAACTTCTAAACTAAACCCATCTCGTTAATCGTAGAGTATATGTTCCCCTAATCTTTGCAGTGGGTGTAATGATAACTATCAAACCCCAACGCCGTGTGGATCGGTTAATGTTATGTCACATCGGTTAACGTTCAAGTGAGCAGAATTAGCCAATGGAGGTTATAAATAATTCTTTCGTGAAGGCAGGGAACAAATAGATAACAGTGAATTATGGTTGTCAGGGCAATCAGCTGTTTTGAGATATATCTGTAGCGAGAATATTTTCCTTGCTTTAAAGTGCAACAATTCAATAACAATTTAAACACTTGTACTACACGGATATGTTAGCTATATTTAATTTAATTTGTGTCATTGTAATCTCCACTTACATAATTTTTATTAAACTTTGATAGTTTTTGATAAAATTATTGGGATGAAATATATTGTATCTATAAATTTCCTCTTGCATGACCTTCTATCATTCTATGCCTGAGAGAGAGAGAGAGAGAGAGAGAGAGAGAGAGAGAGAGAGAGAGAGAGAGAGAGAGTTTGCCCAAGTTTGGTTAACTATTTCATTTTTGTTATTACTGAGCTAGTTTGCCCAAGTTTGGTTAACTATTAAAACATTTTTGTTATTCAACGTTACCCTAAGTACGTTATATAATATGTGAAAAGAAGCAGCACAAAATATATGCTTACATAGAAAAACAGACTTCGATTTTATTCATATACATGTAATTAAAAATGACATACCGGTATGTAAGCCAGTACGCTCTATACTTGGTGAATACTAATTCTAGAATTTCAAAAGTTTATCACATTCAGTTTGAACTTATAGCTTTTAAAGCTATATAAGCATAAAATCCAAGGGTTTGGGAACTAAATTAGAGGATTAACAAACCTAATAATATACTGGAGTACATGACGTTCAAAAGTTAATAAATAAAGTACGGAAATCCGTAAATGATGTAATTCTTTCAGAAATTGCAAAGTCCGAAAATAATTTATATTTAAAGAGTTCGATTTAAAAAATATTATTTTTCTACTTAAAAAATACCTAAATCAAAAGTTTGTATGTTTTTTTTTTTGTTGTTGTTTTTTGTTTTTGTTTTTTTGTTTTTGTTTTGTTTTGTTTTTTTCTTGCTATTGTTCTTGTACGTTGTTGTTGTTGTCTGGAGCTTGCTACCTTAATTGGGAAATTATAGATATATGAATTTGTAATCAGTGTAAACATGTAAATATCGGGTGATAGTGTCTATGCCTTTTGGCGTTCGATGCATTTTTCATAAGGTATATGGCAAATGTTTTATGATCTCATCAGAAGAAAACCAATCGTTTTTAAGACTTCGACAACAAAATGAAGGCATATGGACTTCAGTTTCCCATCCTATTGCAAAAACGAAGATTAAAATAATAAATAAATAACAAATTAATACGGAGATTTATGAAAATTATTACTCTTCCTGTGCCGGCAAGCAAGTTGAGTGAATTAAGTGCATCATTAAATCTCATGCTTACAACGACTCATAAAATGCGAAATCCATTATATGCAGGCATTAATTCAATTTGATTCTAACCCAACAGCACTCACTAGTGCTAAAAATTCAGAAATAGATATATAATTGCAAATATATTGTATTTTTATAACTTTAGAACAAATGCGTTTTATTTTTCAATACAAAAATTCCGATATCGTCAGAAATTTTGATGACGCTATATTTTCTAAAATGAAATTTACCACATCAACAAAACAAGCAAAAATAGAATTAAAACTTTTCCTTTTTTAATAAAATCAGTGTTGCGGATTAAAGCACTTCAAAAAGAGATATTATTTTTGAAAAGAAATTTCCAATAGTGTGACAGAGCGCCATTCGCGGAGTCATGTAAAAGAGTCGGATGGCTCGATAGCAACTTCCTGTTTGTCTGTCATATCTAGCTTTTCATCAATATCCTTTGTTCAATTGAAAATCGAAGATGCCGTCATTAATAAAAGATTGTAAACAGTTCTGTCTAACCTTGGCGTGCAGAGCTAATTAGGACACATCCCTCAAAAATAAGCTGTGGCTAAATATTTTACTTTATTGACTTTAAAGTTCGATACAGTAAAATATAAATACCTTGACATCTATCGCGAGCTCCTACTTAATAAAAGAGGATGTTTTGACGTTAAATAGGCATTAAATGTCTGTTTGCAGGGAAGCCTATGCGTTACAATGTATAAGCATTTTAACCATACTTAAGGAAATAAGGTTCTTAATATTCTTACTTCAGGCTTAACAAATTATCTTTTTAAAATTTCAGATGACGTTGACAATGCAAAATTTAACGACATCTCTTGATACGGAAAAACTCCTCCAGCAATGGAACCACGAGATATCACGCTCATTTACGCTCAGTACTGTGGTCCATTCCGTCTTATTTACAGTCGGAACATTTGGAAATCTTTTCATTATTTTCATATACAATTTTAAAATGAAAGGATACAAGGATGATCGTTATTTCATTCCAATTCTAGCCGTGGTGGACATGTTGGCTTGTGCATTCTCTACGTGGTTCGCTCTAACAGTTAACATCTTCCCGGTCATATTTCCGGATGATGTTCTTTGCAAGTGTCTCCTCTATGTAAATTACTTGGCAACACAAAGCTCAATATTTCTATTAGTAGTGATTTCGATACAACGTTTTCTGAAAATCTGTCGACCATTCCAAAAACAAATGACCCTGTATTGGAAAAGATTTTCATTAGTTACCATTTCGATAGTGACAACCATTATTCTGATACCGGAACTAATATTTTACGGCAAAGTTCCGGTAAGGAGTACCAAGTATAATGTGACTGGGTACATTTGTGGTCCAATACGACAACCAGAAAGCATGGCCACTGGACTGATAAGTTTTACTGCAGCCGCTATGTCTGTATGTGTTATAAGTATTGCTATTGTAGTGATCATGTATCTTTATATACTTAAACATCTCCTAAGACAAAATAGAGTCCGGAAGTTGAATCATTGTAGAAGTTTTTCGCGGTCTGAGGCATCGGATGTTCCGGTTCCGAGTGAAGAGAAAGATCAGAGTGAATCCCCTCCACCGAAACGACAGGAAATTAATGGCAACCGCGAAAAAGACAAGGAAGTGAAACTTCCAAATTATAATACCCTTCAAGTTCCGAACGAAGTGCCAAAATTAAAACGGTCAAAGGGATCCAAAATTAAACTGTCTACTCGACGACTCACTTTCATGTTTATGACTATATCTCTGACGAACGTCGTGTCTAATATTCCTACAATAGTCTATGTGATACTTTGCGTGAACGACCCGGAAGCATGGTTCCGGAACCCTTACGGTTTCCTACAACAGCTGTTTCAGTTCATGCGTGCTATGCGGGTTGTGAACCATGCCATGAACCCGTTCCTGTACGGACTTTTTGACGGGCGTTTCCGTGACGAAATCCGGAAGCTGTGTTGTAACACTATCAGTAAAATTGACCTGTGAAATTCCCGTGTTATCAAGAGATGATATTACACGATTCTTTCATGCGTCATTTAAAGTTAAACGAGAAACACGTGCGTTAGCTTCTAGTTCCAAAATGAATACCTCACGCAAAAAAACCGACTTTACTATATGATATGCTGATTGCAAGTTAATTCAAAGTGTTCTTGAAAATGACACATCATATAAGTTGTATGATTTTTTTATGACTTGTGACTATATTGAGTATTAAAGTGAAATGTTGTTAACAGTTGTATTATCATTATTATTTTTTTTTTTTACTTATGATAAAAGTAATAAATTTCTTACTTCTCGAGGTATCGAAATTTTCGAACTTTTTAAACTTTTGCCAAAAAGCAAAAATATACCTTTTTATTCTCTTATGAAACACACATCTATGGTAGCATGCACTTTCATTTTTACAATTTTTCAAATGATATCAATTTTCTTTTATTATTTTGATAAACTTGGCAAAATCGGGATAAAAGTTTTGTAAATAGAAAAAAACTCTGAAGAAATTTTATCTCCCATAGACGATTTTTTTTTTTGTGAATTAGTTGTACGCCTTTCGAACACTTAACAAAGTTTAATTTGCAACAAAACGCCTTAGCCCACCGTCTTGAACTTTCCATCCCACGGCGCTATACGGACTACAATATTTACTATGTTCTTTTTTTGTGCTATCCAGCTGAAATCAGGGCGGAAAATATGATAATAGATACACGTGCAACCGTTTATCAGCGTAAATTGATCAAAATTAGCACAAAGGAATATTTTTTTTTCTTCTACAGGCGGTTTTGTTTTAGGATCGGTGGGCTGATAATTTAAATGTATTACACAGAAAAAAAAATGTCGTTCTGACAAAATGAAGGGTCGTGATGTCGTGTTTACGAGATTGCATCATCTTCGCTCGTTTCTGTGGCTCCATGCACAACTGAATATAGCACAGGGCACTTTATAAATAAAATAACCCTGTCAAGTTGTATACAAACTATTTTCAAGTCAACGTTAACGTCATGGCATTGTGAGATTCTTTTCGTTATAAATTTCCCAGAAAAAAACTTTGTTTAATTATGAATGATTCTTTAATTAGAAAAGTACATTATTTTCCTCTTTTATTCCAATTTGTAAAAGGTTAAGTGTACTGCTTAGTACACCAAGATAACATAAGGAATTTCAGTAAGGGCTCAGAAAAAAATCTTTGTTTTTCTTAATAAAAGGGTTCCGTCCAAACAAATAATGAACACACCTGCGGGGCAGACGCTCTCCATAGAGAAGCAGTATAGTTCAAATAAATACGGGTCATAAATTCCTACAGCCTTTTCTATTGACTTTTCCAGCAAACTACAGCTCCAAATCTTACATGTAAATATAACTTTAGCATACATGTATACCACCTAAAAGCTTTCAATTATCATTATATCTGTCCAAATCTGAAGTGAACTCATTCCCCCATGCGATAATTTAGATGGTTTAATTGCATAAAAAATTAGGTTTAAAGCAGAAACTTAATGGCTTTGAAATATATTTTTAGTTTTGAAAAAATGTAGTTTATAGATTAATTGAAGAAAAAAATACATATCTCATAAAATGTAAGCCTTTGATCTTTGAGTCTGTTTCGGTTTTGTGCTGATTGCAATTGATAAACATTTCTTCATCTCATTGATCTGTCTTACATCAGGGTCCCAGATATAGAATAATTTATCGGTCTGACACACATTTAATACAATTTATTCCATCGTTGAGGGTATATTTAAGTAAATCCCCCGACATCTGTCGGTCATATGATATAAACAACTGAAAACGTGTGTAAACAAGCTAATTATGTCCGAAAACAAGGAAAATTTCCGCCAAACTGGCGCAAAAAACGTGTAGAAAAATACAAAAATTCTTTGAAAAAATAAAATACATAAAATACGATGTAAATTTGAAAATAAAAATGAAACAATCTATTGCTTAAAGAGAGATTTAACGAAATCTTTTCAAAATATAATGCAATATTGACAGTAAATATTTCAAACATACAATGTTATCACTATATTTTTTAAACAAAAAAAATTCCAAATAGAGTGCTAAGGCGGATTTAAATAGGTATTATCAAATTGTGTTTACAAGATATCAAAACTTTCATATAATATTACGAATTCCAATTCATCTTTTTTACCCATCTCTTGGGAATTGATAGAATTTGAATGTTCATTGTCACTTTTTTAATGCATTCCCTTTTTGTGAAGTAAAATATGTGCAACTTGTACTTTAAAGAATCGGTTTGCTGTTGTTGTCTAAAAGGGACATTCAAGTGCACTTCGATTAGGCTTTATAAAGTATTGATGACATGTTCTGATGATGAAATTAAAATTGTACATAAATCAAACATCACTAATTGAAAACTTAATGTAACAAGACAGGCGAGATAATCGATATATAGCCGCGTTAATAATTCATTTATGTTGTTTACTTGAATATTAGATGTCATGAAAGATAATTTTACTTTCAAATGAAATTTTCATTTAAAAACAAGATGTGTTTGTGAAACACTGATGCCCCCATATGGCAGCTTTTGTCAAAAAAGACGAGATTTAAAAAAAAAAACTTTAAAAACTTCAAGTTCAGGGTCAAATGGTCAAAATTGTTGGTATATAAAGAGAAAGTTTTTTTCCGACAAGAAATGCACATGTGAAATATGAAAGCCCTAATACTAACTGTTCAAAAGTTATGGCCAAGGTTAAAGGTTTTTTTTTTACAAAGTGGGTTTAACTCTAAGGTCAAGGTCAACAGGTCAAAAATATTTATACCAATGAAAAGGAATTTGTCATAATGAATTTAAATGTGAAGTATGAAAGCCCTAGTATTAACTGTTCAAAAGATTTGGCCAAGCTGAAAGGTATATATGGTGTATCGGAGCTAAAAAATAAAAAAAAAATACGAGTTTGAGTGTAGATGAACATAATATATATTTTTTATTTACTGTGTGCGGTCAAATTAAAATTTCACCAATTTTTAACTTGAATAACCCAACCTTTCTTAAGTTAAACTGACTTTAAACTGTGTCCGCCATTTAAATGCGGAGACGGAAATAAATCGGTTATTGTTTAAGATTTCTAATATCTATGAAATGCGATTGATTTTTGAATTGTGTAATTTACAGGAGAGTCATATCTTTATATAAAGAAATAAAATAAATAGAAAGATCTTTTTAATTTTAATTAGTCTGAACTTTTCAAGAATACGCCATATGTAATTTTAAAGTTTGGTAATTTTTTTTGTAAAAGTTGGTCAAACTCCAAGGTCATGATCAAGAGGTCAAAGGAGATGGGGACAAGACATGCAGAATGCCTATAGCTTCAGATATTAAAAAATCATATTCAGTTTGTGAATTGAGTATCTAAATTAAGTTCTCACTATTGAAATTTAAGAAATTTTGAAAAACAAACATTTTCTGAGAGAGAAAAAAATCTCGGGAAAAAATATTCTTTTGCAAAAATATAAGATAATATTCGTGGGATTCGAACTCTAGCAATAAAAATCCGGAGTATCATACTGCTTTCAGACTAATGCGCTAACCACTACGCTTCATGGTTCATGGTGAGATGGGGCCCCATCAGATCACAAACATGTTTGTGATATGACCCTTGATTTAATGGACTTGAAGTATATTTCTCGGAAAGATGCGAATTGTATGTAATAAAAGTGTACTTTTAAGGTATAGTGGGTCTTTGCTCCATATTTTTGAAAACCAAAAAAGTTATATTTTATTGCAAACTTTTAGGATTATCTTTCAAAAAAATGGAGCGAAGACCTACTAATATTGAAAAGTTTTGTTAAAGTATCAGAAATTGATCTTTTTCGTTCTTTTTAGTGTGTGTATGCTTTTTCATATGCAAATAATTTCAGTCTTTTTGAGATTTTTGTAAATGATGGAGATTTTTACGATGGCCGATAGCGGCCGTCGATTTACACTAATGTAATGTTGTAACGTGTACAACATTTTCAACGAAACCCAATGACAACTTACACTTGAAACAAAAAGTGTACAAAGTGTACAGCGTCATTGCAAAATTCCATGTACACTCTACACCAACTTTTGTGTACAGTGTACATTGAAAGTTTCATGTACACTCTACATCTAAAGGTGGTATCAAGTAACAAAATAAAGAAAAAAATTCTTGTTCTTTCCCTTTTTTCTTCCCCCACATTGGTACCTGCAAGTGCATGTATAGGCAATACCCATCAGCCACACATTTTTAAATTCATAGGACCCGCCACAGTTCTGTGATTTTTCTTATTTCAGACTCTTTGATTTTGACATCGTTTTGAATAAGATTTATATTTCTTATTGACAGTATTGTTTTTACAGCAATGTGTTTCGGCGGTTTTATATCGTACTGGTGTATTAAAAATCTAAATCACGGCCCTGCCTTCATCAGGTATCCCACCGTAATTTCTACTGTGGCAAAATAGCATTTGTAATTAAGCAAATCACCAATACTTAACTTTATATATATGTTTATTCACCAATCAAGGGCCCACAGGGGGCATGAACAATTATTACAAAATGATAACATTGATTACAATTCTATATTAAGGATAATGTAACATGACTTGTGATTAAGTTTGACATTGAGAAGTGCATCACCACACTGGATCAAAAGCATAGAAACCATATAATGATAAAAGAAAACACAATTAAATAAAAATGATAGATATAAGGTAAATTAAAAAAAAAAAAAAAAAAAAAATCTTGTAGTAATGGCAGTACTCTATTATAAAACTAGTGCATCTTGAATACAAAGGGCACCAGGGGATGATACCTCTACACAGCCAGTCTGGCAAACCTGTACCCTAAGTATTGAAGATGGTCATTCAAAAAAAAAATCATTTAAGTATTAACAGAAATAGTAATTTCATTTAATAAGTACTTAGCATATAATTAGAAACTTAATGCAAACTAATCTCTTGGAGTTAGTTCAATAGATATTTGACATATGCATACCCACATACACAAACACACACTTACTGTTACACAAATCCATGCATACAAAAATAATAATTTATATACAAATATATGTATGTATAGTATATATTATAAACATACACTTATTGTTACACATATCCATGCATACAAAAATAATAATTTACACACAAATATATGTATATATATAAACAAATGGTACTATCCTGTATAAATGTAAATCTGTGATCTTGAAGGTAGCATACAATTAATGTAAAGAAAAGGTAACTTGGATACAGAGGGTACCAGGGGACGATGCCTCTGCACAGCCGATTATACTGGCAAACCCGTACTCTAAGTATTCAAGACACCCATTCTGACTGATTCTGTACATTTAAGAAGGGAATGAGGGGACACATTAAATTTCAAAAAAAAAAAAAAAAAAAAAAAAACAAAAAAAAAAACAAAAACAAACAAACCAGGTTTACTAATACTTTTCATACTTCAGCTCTCATAATCATTTTACTGACTTGAATCAGTATTTGCACATCCTCATTAGTCATGAGCCAATTTAACTTATTTTCACTGTCCAAGTTGTGGAAATTCTTACAGGAATTGTTTATTAATTCATACAAGACTTTTCTTTCATCCTTAATGTGATTACATGAAAAGAGAAAATGTTTCTCATCATCAACTGTTTTGTTATTGCATCTATTGCAGTGTCTTTCTTCTCTAGGAATACCTATATATCGACCCCTTTCAATATTAAGTCTGTGAGCTGATATGCGAAAACGAGTAAAACTTCTCCTCTGCTCAAAATTCTTAATTAAATTAAGATACTTTTCTTGACCAAAATTTTTTTTAAAAGTGCTATAGCATCTCAGCTTTTTATCAGAGTGTGATTTAAGTTGAGAATTCCACTCTTGTATATAATATCTAAATAAACAATCTTTAAGTTCACGTTTGAATTTGTGCATTTTGACTGAAGTTAAATCACGAATACCCTCGATATTGGTAATAAGAAAATTAATGGAGCTGTACCAAGAAGGGATGTTTTTCTCAAACAATGATTTGGATTCACAATATGCATCTTTTAAAATTGGGAAAGAATGGCCTAGATTTTCAAGCCTATACCAGTACCTTATCATTGATCTTACAATGTCAAAGTGCAGGGGAAATCTACCTAAATCAGACAATACAGCAAAATTAGTTGCAGTTTTATGCACACCTAGTACTGATTTACAAAATTTCAAGTGGAGTTTTTCACAGAATAAGTTGGAGTATATTTTATCAATAGTACAATTGGGTATGCTATTTTTTTGTCCCCCGCTTGAAAAGTGGGGGATATTAATTTGGGTTTGTCCGTCCGTCCGTCCGTCTTTCTGTCTGTCTGTAACGCTTTCGTTTCCACACGATATCTCGAGAACCCTTTGAGCTTTTGCAATGAAATTTAGCATAGCAACTCCCTATGGACTAAAGAAGACCCCTATTGATTTTGAGGTAAAAAGGTCAAAGGTCAAGGTCATAAATAAGCAAATTCTGTCTGTTAAAACACTTTCGTTTCCACACGATATCTCTAGAACCATTTGAGCTATCGCAATGAAATTTTACATAACAACTCCCTGTGGCCTAAAGAAGACCCCTATTGATTTTGAGGTCAAAAGGTCAAAGTTCAAGGTCGTAAATTTATACATTCTGTCTGTGTGTAACACTATCATTTCCGGGCGATATTTCAAGAAGATTTTGAGCTTATGCAATGTAATTTTATACCAAAACTCCCTAGGACGTCTCTCGCCCCTCTCAAAGTGCCCCGCCCCGTTTGTTTTATTAGTATTTATAGTATTACATGTCGCTATTTTTAGCGCAGGGGCATGAGGAGAGTTATTACGTATAAAATAGGTTCTCGGCGGACTTTATGTTCTTATTACATCTATTAGAACTGTTTAATAAAGGCTAAATAAATCAAACACCATGGATTGTGTAAAATTTTGAGAATACCGAACATGAAAACATGAATATATACATATATGTGACTTCAGTTCTGCATATACTTCCCTCCATGTAAAGCGATTCCGTGGTCTAGTGGTTATGTCTCTCGCTTCAAATGTGAGAGGTCCTGGGATCGAATGTCGGTCGGACATTTCTTTTTTTTTTTTAAATACTTTTTTTTTTTATTAAATGATAGTATTCAGCATGTGAAATGAAAAATTTATGAGGTTATAAAATCATCATTACAGTGTGATAAATATTCCATATAAAAAAATCTTCTATACACATAATAAAGAATAAGCAATCAAATCTTTATATGCATATTGACATACATGTATTTTATTTCCTTCAGTATACATGTATACATTTAATAATTCTACAAATTCAGTCAGGGGGAGCCGACTTTTTCCCTAAGCGGGGGACACGAATTCTCTGAATTAGCTTGTTTTGTAAATGGATTAAAACTACGATGGCCGATAGCGGCCGTCAATTTACACTTATGTTATGTGTGTAACTTGTACAGTGTTTTCTATGAAACTTGATGACAAGTTACACTTAAAACTTAAAAGTGTACAAAGTGTACAGCTCATTGCAAATTTTCATGTACACTCTACACCAACTTTTGTGTAAAGTGTACATGAAAAGTTGCTTGTACACTCTACATGTAAAAGAGGTATCAAGTAACAAAATAAAGAGAAAAATTCTTTTTCTTTCTTTTCTTTTCTTTCACCACATTGGTACCCATCTCCTATTTTAATTAGAGATTAATTCACTCTGTTTTAAGACACACATGTTTCTTAGATTCGCATTAAGCTTTTGCTGCAATCTTGATGATTCTGGAGGAAACTCCGAAAGGGTAACATGTAAGTTATAATAAATGATAACATTTAATCAATATAATATCCAAATTTATTCAGAATTTAAAGGAGAGAAATAAATTGTCTTTTTGTTGTTTGTAGGTCTTTGTGCATTCCAATACGTAATTAGGATGATGCTGATGAAACAATTATTTTATTTCATTATAATGCTTTTTTGTCACATTAGAAATTACGGCGTGATCCCCGATGAAGGCAGGGCCGTGATTTAGATTTTTAATACATCAACACGATATAAAACTGCCGAAACACACTGCTGTAAAAACAATATACTTTCAATAAGAAATATTTAACCTATTCAAACATTTTTTGGGTTGTTGTTTTTGTTATAATGCGATGAGCATTCCCATTGATTGTCTCTTTGTAAACATGTAATACTATGACAATACTTATCATTACATTAGCAATTAACATTTGTATTTTATTTAAAAAATTAAGTGAACTGTAAAGTTTTTGTTTGATAATAGAGATTCTGTGATGAATAATAAAGCTAATAAAATGAAATGCAAATATTTTTACACCCCCAGCAGTACTTACGCAAGTCACTGATTGTTAAAGGATGGTCCTCCGGAAGAGGAAATAAAATACAATAAAATAAACTTACATGCTCCACGTTAAGAGTTTTTTTTAATAGAATTTTCAAGTCTGTCGCATAAACTATTGCTAATCCAATTAAGACTAGGCGATTTATGAACTAATTAAAATAAGAAAGGGTTACCGATGTGGGGGAAAGAGGGAAAAACAATAGAATATTTCTTTCCATATAGTTATTTGATACCACCTTTAGATGTAGAGTGTACATGAAACTTTTCCCGACACTTTACACACATAACGTTGGTGTAGAGTGTACATGGAATTTTACAATGACACTGTACACTTTGTACACTTTTTGTTTCAAGTGTAACTTGTCACTGAGTTCCGTTGAAAATGCTGTACACGCTACACACATAACATTAGTGTAAATCGACGGCCGTTATCGGCCATCGTATAAAACAACCCCAAACTTCAGATGCATACAATAAAATAGGTTTAATTGTATGGTCAAAAATATGAATAGTGGTTTTAACCTCAGGATTCAGGGAAATGAAATTTTTCCTGTTTTTATATGAAATAAAATAATTGTTTCATCATCATCCCCCGAATTACGTATTGGAATGCACAAAGACCTACAAACAACAAAAAGACAATTTATTTCTTTCCTTTCAATTCTGCATAAATTTGGATATTATATTGATTAAATTTTATCATTTATTATAACTTATATGCTGTCCTTTCTGAGTTTCCTCCAGAATCTTCAAGTCTGCCGCATATAAAGCTTAGTGCGAATCTAAGAAACACGTGCAAGTCTTGAAACAGAGAAATGTATACGAACAAATTAAAACAGGAGAGGGGTACCCATGTTGGGGAAGAAAAAAGGGAAAGAAAAAGAATTTTTCTCTTCATTTTGCTACTTGCTACCACCTTTAGATGTAAAGTGTACATAAAACTTTCCACGTACACTTTACACAAAAGTTGGTGTAGAGTGCACTGTGTACATGGAATTTTGCAATGACGCTGTACACTTTGTACACTTTTTGTTTCAAGTGTAACTTGTCATGAAGTTTTGTTGAAAATGCTGTACACGTTACACACATAACATTAGTGTAAATCGACGGCCGCCATCGTAGATTTTACATTAACTATACGTTAATGTTAGATGAAATATCAAAGTAAATATGGATATAATTGAGATTTAATTTTTCACTTCATGTCTTCATCACTTCACTATAGGCCCTTCGTCCGCCTTATCCCCCCCCCCCCATCTTCTTTCTTCTTTGGTGGTACCCAAAGAAAGGTACTGTCACAAGGAATACACTTTTGAAATATGAAAGCAATAGCCCCACCCAATCAAAAGTTATGGGCAAGGTTAAAGTTTTTGCGGACAAACACACTAATTAACAGACAGAAAGACAGCTAGACAGACGGACGGACAGGGCAAACACTATATATCCCCGAATCTTCTATTACGGGGGCATAAATTAAACCAATTGTCACATTAGATGCTTTATTAAAAATTTTCTCAGGTTGCAAACATTTTCTATTTCTTAATTAGTTGATACTTGAATTATCTTTAACTGTTAGAAGAAACAGGAACTTTTTAGTTACTATTATGTTTATTGAAGGCTGCCTCATCTCCATGTACTTTTTGTTTCTGTACACTTATATTCAAAAGTGGTAATGTTTTCAAGAATTAAATTTGGTCATGATAAAAAAAAAGACGAAATCTAGCCCCCCCCCCACCCCACCCCCGCGACGAAACTAATAGGGTTTGGAGAATTTATTTTTTTTTTCAGTTAAGTTAATTATTCATATAGCTGCCCCCCCCCCCTCCAACCTTTCAAGAACGATACTGCGTGAATGGGGCATTTAACATGTTTAATTTACCAACATTTTTATTTTATTTTATTTCAATTTTGAGTGTAGCACAATCAAAAGCAATTTTAGATTATAATTTTTTTTTCAGCACCCAGAAAAGAATTGGAAAAAAACTGATGCGCAATATACAAATCAATACGAATATTAAATATAATGGTGATTCTATTTAAAGCTACCATTCGTAATGTAAAGGTTGCATGCTGAGAGTTAATATAATTGAAGCTATTATTGTGTAGCATTACTGATAAAGAAAAAATAATAAGCTTTGTTATTATGTTAATATTTTATCTCACAATTTTGGTTTTAGTTATACATTTGTAGGTCAATGTTTGATAAACTTTTATGTTTTTTATTTTTAATCGAAAGCACATTTTCCCCCGCAAAATGATGAATAAATACCAGCACGTAATGATAAAGCGTAAAATCGCCGAACCCTAACTATGACAACCTCAGTTCATGGGAAATAAGGCTTAGAGAAGCTTCAGTTACGATTCATGTGGTTAAAATTGCTGATTCATAGACTTTCCTCTCTCTCTCTCTCTCCCTCGGAAGGGGGGATATATGTGTTATGGTGTTAAAAAATATTTAGAATTTGGTATTTGGATAGATAACTATATTTTCGATAATTATGTCTGAAGTTAGGATCTATTTAACAAATTACTCTTTATGAAAAGAAAGGTTAAAAATTCCCAGCGCCTATGTGGCGGGGGCTGAAAGAAGTAAAACCAAAATTGTCTCTGAGAGAAGTTGGAACACTCCCCACCACGAAATAGGATGTTTGAGTTCGTACAATTTTTCACGTAATCGAAGATTCGGGGGTATGTAGAGTTTTTGTCCTGTCCGTCACTATAGCTGTTATTGTGTTTGTCCGAAAAAAAAACTTTAACTTGACCATAACTTTTGATTGGTTGGAGCTATCATTCCTATGGCTGTCATACTTCCTTGTGATAAGGCCTTTCTTTGGGTATCAACATATTTGACTTCTTGACCTCGGAGTTTGAACTGATTTTGCAAAAAGTTATCTTACTTTAACCTTGGCCATGACTTTATAAAAGTTGGTGCTAGGGCTTTTATACTTCACTAGTGTATCCATTGTGATGAGAACCATGAGACCTTTCCATTGATATAATTTTTAAACCCTTTGACATTGACCTCTGAGTTTGACCTCTTTTTTAACCTTAATCCTGGAAATTACTTTTGAACAGTTAGTACTAGGGCTTTCATATCTTACAAGTGTATTCCATGTGACAAAACCTTTGACCCATGTGAAATATCAAACCCATTGCTCCAAGCAACCAAACATTATGGGTAAGATTAAAGATTTTCCGTACAAACAGCTAGACAGGACATAAACTATATACACCCGAATTTTCGATTTTTTTTTCGGCATAAAAAGGTGAAGACTATGAACAGAGATCGATCTAAAAAAAATCTACATTTACGATATGTCCAGAGCATAAAATACGTACCCTCTGAAATCCCAGAGGTGGGATCAGGTGCCAAGGAAATGAAAGCATACCCTGCCGACTGAGTTCTATGTGTTGATCAGGTAAATTGTATATTCTGTAAGTATAAAAAATGGTGTAATAATCATATTGTGGCAATGATAGTTCATATTTGCTAATATGGTCATGAAAACGATCATAGACTTTTCAAAATGAGGTTGTTGAAACCCTTGTTGTATCAACTTATCTATCAGTAGCCTCCCTTAGTTCAAATATTGATTATACTTAGAGAATGCTATTGAGTATCGAATAAGTGGGATACGTAAAGGTCGGAATGCAGGTGATAGCGGAATACTGCTACAAAAATAAGGAAAGCAGATCCGACGATGGAAAAGCTGAAGTCGTTGGTCACACAGTTTAGTTGTTTGTAATCAATAGTCTGTACTATAGTCAATAAAACATTCAAATATGAAACCGATGTGGCAGACTTTGTGGTGTCTTTTATTCGAGTTCAGTGAATGCTACGATATCGAGTCAATTTTGCAACATAAGAATGGCAACGTCCATTGTCCACATAGTCCCATATCATTCATATAGGCTTCGCGAGAAGGGCTTACTTTTATGATCATTTGAGTTTGTTTGTTTGTTTGTATCTTTAAAGTACCTCTCGAGCATTTTTACTCATATGGAGAGGTCAACACTTGCTGATGGAGAGCTGCAAATTTTGTCCTCGGCACTTACGATCATTGAGCAGTGAACAAAGGCGGATCCATGGCCTCCCGTTTGGATTTTTTAGGTCACCTGAGTAAACTCAGGGGTGCGTTCAACGGCGTATTAGCTAACTTAGCAGCTAAGTAGTAGATATCTATCTCTATTGAACAGACAGCTAACTTAGCTGCTAAGTGTTATATTTTGAATAAAGATTTATCAGTAAAAACTTATTACTGGAACAAATAAAGTTTATTTCAGGCGAAAATATATATTGAAATTTACATTTAATTCACTTAGATATAGGAAATAACCCTCCTTTTTGTAAAAATCTTGAATGCTGCAGATTTGTAACCAAGGAAACCATCTTGGATTTGGGACGTAGCATTAAATATTTATGCTAGCTCTCCATACGTAGCAGCTTGGTTAGCCGTCCGTTCAAGAGCGTACGTAGCTTTACATAGCGGCTACGTAGCAGCTACGCTGTTGAACGCACCCCAGGTGACCTATTGCTATCCGTTTTCGTCCGTTGTCGTGCATTGTGCGTCGTGCGTTAACATTTGAACATTTTCAGCTTCTTCTCTGCAACCACTGAACCAATTTCAACCAAATTTGGCATAAAGCATCTATGGGTGAAGGGGAACAAAAATTATGAATTTCATGATCCCTGCCCCCCCCCCCCCTGGGGCCTGAGGGGTGGGGCCAAAACCATTAAAATTAATCCAATCTTTAAAAATCTTCTTCTTTACTACTGGACATCAAGCAGTCAAACTGTTTGCATGATTGTAATCAGCATTGAGTCCTCTACCAAAATAATTGTGAAATTCATGGCCCTGGGGTCAGGGGTTCTAGTTTGTTGTTGAAATTTTGTTTGTAATATCCTAAAATCTAAGGAAAAAAACAACTATTATTTGTTAGAATTTCATTTTCCCCCAGAAACCATAGTTTACAAATCGTGAAACAGTATTTATCAGATAATCTATATGTTTTGCAATCGAAAATGATTGTTTTCAGTGTTAAGTATAGTTTTCGGTTCTGAAACATATGGCACGCCAAATTCACAAAAATGAGGTAAACATAGTTTCACAGTTGATAAACTAGGGTTATCGACTGTAAACTATAGTTTACAAACCGTAAACTATAGTTAAAAATTCGTTAACTATAGTTAACAATTCGTTAATCTAAGTTTATCTGTCTGTAATAAAGCGTTAATAATAGATTTTGTTGATAAACATAGATTCACGTTTGTAAACTATAATTTACAATCGTAAACTATAGTTCAGAGTTGTTAATCATAGTTTCACAAATCGAAACTATATTTATCAGTTAATTAACAGTTAACTATAGTGAAGAGTTGTAAACTATAGTTTACAAATCGTGAAACTGTATTTATCAGATAATCTATGTTTTACAATCGCAAATGATTGTTTTCGGTGTTAAATATAGTTTACGGTTTTGAAACAGAGATTATCGCGTTAACTATGGTTTACAGATGTATATGGCACGCCATATCCACAAAAATGAGCAAAACATAGTTTCACAGTTGTAAACTATAGTTTACGGACTGTAAACTATAGTTAACAACGTTAATCTATATTTTACATCTGTAAACCATAGTTAACGCGATAATCTATGTTTCACAACCGTAAACAATACTTAACATCGAAAACAATCATTTGCGATTGCAAAACATAGATTATCTGATAAATACAGTTTCACGATTTGTAAACTATAGTTTACAAACCGTTAACTATAGTTAACGATCTGATAAATATAGTTTCACGATTTGTGAAACTATGATTAACAACTCTTAACTATAGTTTACGATTGTAAACTATAGTTTACAAATGTGAATCTATGTTTATCAACAAAATCTATTGTTAACGCTTTATTCAGACAGATAAACTTACATTAGCATTCGTAAACTATAGTTAACGACCGTTAAATATAGTTTTACAGATGAAAACTATACTTAACGAATCGTTAACTATACTTAACGTTTACGTTTACGTTTGTAAACTATAGTTTACAGTCGATAAACCTAGTTTATCAATTGTGAAACTAGGTTTATCTCATTTTTGTGAATTTGGCGTGCCATAGATGTAAAATATAGATTAACTTTGTTAACTATAGTTTACAGTCCGTAAACTATAGTTTACAACCGATAAACCTAGTTTATCGATTGTGAAACTATGATTAGCTCATTTTTGTGAATTTGGCGTGCCATAGAAACATAAATTATCGCGTTAACTATCATGGTTTATCGATGTAAAATATAGATTAACATTGTTAACTATAGTTTACAGTCCGTTCAAAAGATGTAAGTGTTATCTATATACAATTATACAGCTGCTTTTCAATAACAAGAGGCCCATGGGCCACACCGCTCACCTAAGTAGCTTTGACCATGCTGTTCTTTACCAGATTTACCCCTAGTAATTTTATATTGTGACCCCACCCTACCCCACGGGTCATAATTTGGACAATTTAAAATCTACACTACCCCAGGATGCTTTCACAGAAGTTTCAGCTTTTCTGGCCCAGTGGTTCTTGAGAAGAAGATTTTTAAAGATTTTTCCTATTTATTTCTATGTAAAACTTTGATTCCCTATTGTGGGCTGCCCTACCCCGGGGGTCATGATTTGAACAATTTAGAATCTACACTACCCCAGCATGATTCCACATAAGTTTCAGCTTTTCTGGTCCAATTGTTCTTGAGAAGAAGATTTTTAAAGATTTTCCCTATATATTTCTATGTAAAACTTGAATTCCCTATTGTGGCCCTGCCCTACCCCCAGGGGTCATGATTTTTACAATTTAGAATCTACACTATCCAAGGATTCTTCCACATAAGTTTCAGCTTTTCTGGTCAAGTGGTTCTTGAGAAGAAGATTTTTAATGACCCAACCCTATATTTGTCTTTTTTTTTCATTATCTCCCCTTGTGAAGGGACTTGGCCCTTCATTTTAACTCCCCTTCACAGAAGGATGCTTTGTACCAAGTTTGGTGTTAAAATTGGTCCAGTGTTTCTTTAGAAGAAGTCGAAGATGTGAAAAGTTTACAGACGGACAGACAGACTGACGGACGACGGACAAAATGTGATCAGAAAAGCTCACTTGAGCTTTTGGCTCAGGTGAGATAAAAATGGAACTAGTATATTTACTTACCTTGTCATTGGTCATTTGCAAAATAATTTTGCTAAAAAAAACCTTCTGATTGTACACACAAGTATTCTGTAATTGATATTAAAAAGATGCTCGAGTTTCTGGGGCCCGCTTTACATAAGAACTTAGGACTAAGTCCAAAATTTATTCTGCTCATAACTTTCTTATTTGAATTAAATTGAAATGGTTTTAAACTTTTTAAAAAAAAATGTAGAAAAATATTTTCAGGTTAGCAATTTTTAACCCAATATTAATTTTTACAATCAAATTTTGTAAAACAGGTTCCTGATTGAAAATATCTATATGGCTATTGGAGACCAACAATTTATTGGAATTCCCATGGGTACCAATTGCGCCCTGTTATTTAGCAGACCTATTTTTGTATTAATGTGAAGCAGAATTTGTCCAAAATCTTATACATAAAAAGAAGAAAACACTTGCTGGGGCCTTCATCTCGACATTTGGATATAACGACAATGTATTGTTTATCACACAAGGGTTTCCATTCTTATGTCGATGGATATATCCGCTTCAGCTTGAAATTTAAGATACTATAGTGTGTGACACATCTGTTTCCTATTTGGATGTTTAACTTGAAAAAGACGTTAATGGTTATATCTAACAACCAAGCTTAATGATAAACGTAATGACTAACTTTTCAATTGTCAACTTATCTATGCATGAATATACCTTCATCACAGGGGGTTTATATCTGTCAGTTGATTCGATATGCAAGAGCATGTTCTAAGTATGAACTATGAACAATTTTTAAAACGAGGTAAGTTACTAACAAACAAGCTGATGAAGCCAAAATATTTACAGTCTCTTTAAAGTCATAATTTCAAAAGTTTTATGGTCCATACAAAGACCTTGCTGTCAGCAAATACATTTTATCATTAGGCCAAACGTTGACGTTTTCATACTTATTGCAAGAGTATTACATACAGACTTAATTGATGGATTTTTCCATTGTTTCCCAATCGTGACAAGGAGCACATGGTGGGTGTTACTAGTCTGCAGGGGATGCTCACTCTTCCATGGCACCTGATATTTTAAAGGTCCATGATTGCTCTGCACCAATTTTGTATTGTTTCAAGGACTTTTGAGCTTGAATAATGTTCATGATCTCAATTTATATCATCGGACACAGAAAATAATAGCAAACCTTTCATTTTCTGTGTCAAGTCCTTTATCACTTCACTTGCCAAAAAATCTACCCTGAAAGTCCATAATTGTATATACATGTAGCAGAGAACAATAACACTCGAGGCCCAAGGTATTGTCATTTTCATAAAATCATGAAAGCCAAAATTGTCAGCCTTTGTAAGACATAACATTCATTGATTGAAAACCTTACAAATGCAGTGTTTTCTTCATTTATTGATAACTGTGATACTGTGTGATTTTACAAGATAGACAGAAAGGAGAGACAGACAAAAAAGTATAACAAAGTTCCTAAGTATAAAAAAGTTTTCAGTTTGATCTTTAACTTAGTTGTGCCAGAATAGCATTCATCTCCTATAATGTTTCACAAAAGGATTGGTTTTTTCAGTGTCACCACAAATTAATCAATGGCGCTATGCAATCAACTGTTTTTAAATCTACTGAAACATAAAATGGCACATACAGTATATTCATATTCACATGATTTACAATATAAATTTTTGTTTTATTTAAAAACATGTTTTGTTTTAGCTTGTTGGCAAATTCACTAAAAATCAGTCACAAGAAAAGAAATGAAAAACACAAATTTTCAAATAATATAGACTCTCCTTTCCCACCATTTCCTGGATTGTATGTTTAGGGGCATCTGATTTCACGCCCCGACTTTAAGGATGCTTATTCCCAGCACTCTGTTAACATAAACATGTACTATATTTATCAAAATAAAACTAAAAACAAGAAAATAAATTACTTTGCTATTCAAGTGATTTTTATGTCTGGATAACAACCATTTAAATGTAGTTTCTAACCTTATATTATTAAACACTTGAGTATCCAGTATATAGCATACAATCAGTTAACATACATAACAGCTTATATTTACAATGTGAACACATTTCTCTTCTCATAATACCATACTCTCTTCTTTCTTTGAAAAAGAATTTTTCAAGTGCCTACATAATATATAAATAACTAGAGAAAATATTAAATTGAATTGTTATTTTCCCACTACTTCATTTTTCTTAATCAAAAAGAGGGGCAAAAAAATCCAACAATCTTCAAGCCATGAAAAACCAGTGTCAACAAAACAAAGCACTGAAAAACAGGTGTGACATACAATGAGGCTCTTGCGTACATGTAATTTATCACATTCAAAGAGAGTTAACCCAGCACTAACCTAATGACCACAGATTCATGATTCAATAAAAATTCATCTCTCCTTACATGATTAGTTTACTATGATATTCTGGCAATTTTTCCCCCTTAAAGAAAAACAATAATAATCTAATGACATTGCTTGTTGAACCAAAGACTGAATAAGACTATAACTAAGTCAATGAAATCTGACCAAAAAAAAAATTATGACATACAAAAATGTGATATCTTTCTTAGAGACAATGAAAGACATCTTTATCTGTAATCACATTCATAATTTTTCAATTGACATTTTTCAACATCCTCTACAAAAACATTCTCAATTTTATTTAGACCTACATGCACCTATGACATTCAAACCACTCCCTGAAAATGGACTTTCTTGGGGCAAGTAGACTTTTTGTCTTGATCTTGGCACGTAGGGGGCTCAACATGTTAGCAGAGTGCTTACTCCTTCCCAGCACTACAACGTCATGAATTTCACACCACAAAACTATGGACACACTAGGATGTGGAGGGATTGGCTGACTTGATACGACCCGACCCAGATTTAGAGGTCATGAGACGTTCCACCATTGTCCTGGCATATCGGAGTCTGCTGGCCAGTTCTCGGGTACATCCGTACTTTTCAATACCACTCAGTTTAAAGACATGAAAATCTCTCTTTTCGTCGATGTATGTGACTGCTTGCATAAGTGGACATAAAATGATCTTTGTGTGGTCTTGGAAGAAATTGATCTGAAAGAAATCAAGGTTTTCAATTAATTATTCCCCTAATTTTAATGAATTATGATTAAGGGTCCTCCACACCATGTGACTTGTGACGTATATAGAGAAAAAATACGTTTACTTCTGGTATTATCGAGGTTTTGCATGAACGATTTGGCCTAACACCGTTTGTAAACAATGAACATGTGGCATGATCACGGAATGACCGATGGAAATGAATGTGCGGGGTTTTTTTTATATAAAAGAACAACAGACGTCTAGGATTATGTTACATAATAATTCGTAAACAACAGGTATCGATGGGTATGACCAGGGACCTAGTTTGACGAGAAACGTTCAGGTTATTTATACTTTCAGGCTAATCAACCGAGTCTGTTTTGATATTTGAAATATCGGCACACTAATATTTGTGCGTTTCAATAATACATTAATATCTCATTGTGTGTTTATAAATATTGATAAAATAGTGTGCGTAGCCGTTTCTAGTTTTCCTCTGTTATATTTGTCCAGTTCAGTGGCCAGTAATTACTAAATATAGTATGGTGACGTATGCGGAGACTTGCCAAAGTTTTTGAGTCCCGGGCAACAGGAAAGATAACTCCAAAAAGGAACTTTGATACCAAAGATTTTGAAAATGTTTTTTCTACACCAGTGCATTTGATTTTAATTCAATATTTTGATGTAATCTTATTCCTTAATGTATCTTCTCCACAAAAGGAGTCCTTATTGATTTTTCTTGAGATGTATTTCAGAGAAAATGATATTTATGTAATTTTTATAAATAAAATAAATTTCTGTAAAAAATATGTTGATCGATAAAATTAAGTTTTTATGGTTATTCTATGAGCTTAAAAACATACGAAAGGGTGAGACAAACTTTGTTGTGCTAGGTATGAAAACGCCTTGGGAAAAAATTCTTGAAACTTGTGAAATAATTATTTTAAAAAATCAGTATAAATTACATTTTCATCCCTGGACAGATTTTAAAGATTGATATGCTTGTTAAAAGTAATGCTCAATAATATGAGAACATAAGCTGTTGGTGTGTGGAGGACCCTTAAAACCATTTTTTCTCCTAAAATTATTATGCAGTCTGAATGATAGTGATGAAATGATTGTCGCCGACGATCGATTGTCGATCGTTTTTGGGTGTTCGATTCCGATTATCGATTACGTTTTTCATAATCGATTGTCGCCCAAATAAACTCGCCAAATTTGAACAAATTGTACAATTTGAACAAAACAAATGCGTACGCACTAACAATATATGTAAAAACGAAAAGAGGTCAACAAAAATGGCATCCGAAGATGAAGTTAACAACAATTTGATAGAACGTTCTATCGTTAAAATGATATTGTCATATTTTAACGATAAATTTTATTCGTAATGTACATGTAGCAATAGAAACACGGTCGATAACTCGTACTCGGTGCATTTACTACGGACAATCTAGAGAGTTCAGAATGTAAATATGGCAGGTAAATTTGAAGCGAGAGAAAAACATTGAGAAATTAATTGGATTTTCATCTTTATATGGATTATTTTTTTGGGATAAAAGGCATAAGCTATCTCAAAAAAGGTTTGTTTTGATTAATTTGGTAGTTATTTCCAGTGCAAATCCTTTTATATTCTTCAAAATCGTTTGTGTATTGCTACATTACAAGTATATGGGACGTATTCTAACTGTAGTGAGGGCTTAGATTATTCTAATTAAACAACAATAAGGAGAAATTTACCCATATCCAGGAAATGCAAAATCTGATGTCATGTCACTAACAACAAACATTGTTAGTTTTTATGAGCAAATATGTAATTTTTTTCTGTTTCTTTGTTACTTATACAATAAAAAGTTGTCTTTAGAATAAACTTGATAAAATTTTATTTTCAGTTTGTTCCATAAATAATAAATGCTATAAAGAAATGGAATTTTGTATTTGAAAATTGAATTACCAATTAAGTCGATGATTGATCGATTAAGCTTCTCCAGTTTTGACCGATTATCGATTATGAAATTTTCCCGATTATTCAACACTACTGAATGATCAGAATGAGAACAAATTCAATTTTTCTCAATAAGAGATACCTATTACTCAGTTTACTTACTTGTAACGTTCCATTACTGAGGTGTAAAACAATGGCACTCCTCGTCCTAAACCAGTGTCTGAGGAAAGGCAATCTGGTCATGTCATCCCCCTCCCTGGGTGTCATGTTGGCTCCAGCCTGTACAGGAAACAAATAATAATATAATGTATGAACAAAGAGAAATCAAAGAGATGTCATAAGAAAATAGAAATTATAATGAAATACATACAAATTTTTAATTCATTCTCTTTTTGATTACTGTAAACCAACTTTTATTGCGACGACTTTATTTTGCAATTTACCGGGGGTAAAGTTATTCGCAATGATTCATTTTCATGCAGTGTTTTCCCCAGAAAATTTTTGATGCATGGGGGGGATTTTGCTGAATTGACGGCGCGGCATGTGTCGGTTAAGTTAATTGTACATATAACTAAATGTATATTTAAATGAAAAAATACAAATTCATTGATTTAATTAAATGATAAATACATTTTGAACATATTGTAAATTTTACTTTAAAAATATTCAACAATTGAGTTTTTTTTAAAAATGAAAATAGAACTAATAAAAAAAAATATTTACTATATTAAAATTTTCTATAAAGCCACTGCCTTTTTACTGTTTTGTGTATTGTGTTATTTTTGCTTTCTACAAATAGACCCCTAGAGACCTCCACCTTTATATTATTCTTTTTCATGTCCCTTAACTTTTGCAGTTGTCTTGAAACAAAAAGGGTACTCATTAATATGCAGCACTAATGCTCCAATGTAAATATTGTGACAGCTTATTTACATTCATTTGGTGTATGATTTTTCCCGCTTTTGAATATAGGTGGTCACTGTGTATTAAAAGCACATATTTGAACTAAGTACCTCCCCATAGTTCATAAAGTAAATCAACATTGATAATGTTAATAACATATGTTTATTTTCACGACTTGGACATTATAAATGTTCATAGACATTAAAGATGATCATAATAAACATTGTTGTGAAAGGTAGTCTTGGAATGTTACTATGAAGGCTTGTTTATTTTCAATATACAAGAACACCACGTTTTTATTTATTCATTTTTTGGACTTAAATGAAATGTCATATCAAATATAATTTCTCTTTTAAACGATGGTAAGAACATTTGATTTTGACTAATTTATCAAAATATTACATAAGATCATCATTTTTTTATCGGCGCTTTTGTCTTGTAAAATAATTCTAAATGCATATAAATTTTATACCATCTAAAAGAAAAATGTCTTACCTTTCTAATGATGTGTCTTTTATTAAAATATTTTAATTAATAAAGAAGTTATTGTATTTTTTCTGATAGTAGATGAATTTTCTAATGATGGCTTAAGTTACTCAGTGTACTGGGGGTTGCTTGATAAAAGTTACTCAGTGTTGAAAGAGTTAACTAATGAATCATTTTTTTATGTCGGAGCATCAATGCTATTTATAGAGAGACTTGTGAATGTTGGAAAAACCCACATGTGCATTAACAAGTGTATTGCTTTTACTGTGTATACCCTCTGATAGCAATTAATTATTTTTTTATGGTTATCAGTTTAATATTTAACCAATTAAAAGCCTGATACTTAGTAACATACCAGTAAATTGCAATAAACAAAAAGTGACAGCTAGGCCTATTGCATCATACCCGTGCCGTGATTCGCATCGAGTTCACAACAGGTGCACAGAATGCGTACAGTTCACACTAGGATTCTGGTGATTTGATTTGTTTTATTGAAAGATTTGTAAGTGATAACAATCAAATGGTACCCAATTAAAAATTCATGCATAGCGGGAAGCATGGGGCCAACATGTGATGCATGGCGGGAGATCATGAATGCATGGCGGTAGCGCCATGCAAAAACGGCCTGGGGAAAACACTGTCATGATCAAGCCTTTCTGTGATCTGTTATTAATAAACAAAAAGACTTTAAGGACAGGTTCACGGCAAAAAAATATTTGTGATGACAGGGCTCTCACGAAAATTTCTTGCACGTGAATAAATGTAGGTTTACAGTATTTTTTCCCCAATATTTTGGAATGAAAGGTTACCTTGAGTAGGTGCTCATTCATGTAGTTCCTAAAGTACTTCAGTAAAGTAACTTTTTTGGTCAGGGTTTCTGGGAACACTTTAAGAGTGTGGTAATGTTCAGTACCATCTCTCTCTATATACTGCACATTCCTAAAACAAAAAACAAAAAAACACCATTATCATTATCACAAATATTATTTCTGTTCACAAAATCACTATTCAGAAGCAGGAATGTCATGAAGAAAAAAAATCCAATCCATATCTTTTTAAATTCTGTTAAAAAAATCTTGTTTTTCTTAAAATTTGATTTTAAAAGCCAGCCCTGACAGTTTTTCTTTAATAATGATTTTTTTCAGAACCACTTACTCTCCGTTGGCTAGCAGGATGAGGCGTGTTGAGTCATTGAACAGTACCCCCACACTGTTGTCACACAGCTGATAGCCTAAGCCATACTTGTCAGAGTAGTCCACCCACTTACTGACCCAGTAAATAGGAATAGATGCAGGGTCCTCCGCCTCTTCTGTAAAAATAAAACAATTCTGATTTATTCCATGAAAACATATTCACCACTCTTTGGTTATTCCAGTTGGATAACTGACTTTTACAGAAAAGCCATTAAATGCTATTAATAAATTGCAAATTAGACTTACCCTCTTGTATTTGGATTTTTTCCGATGGTTTAGATGCTATCACAGTTGAAAGGACGGCAAATAGGTCTGATAAATAATAGTCTGCTGGTTCATCACCTACAACAGACAGAACAAGTTAAGAAAAAAGTTATTTCAAATTTGAATCTTTGTCATTATATTTGTACTTGTTGAAATATTTACTCTCCAAAATCATTTACAATAAATTTATCTTCTACTTACTTCCTTTCCTTCGTCCTTCATCAGCGTCTTGTTCAGATTCCTGCGGATACTTGTCGTCTTTTTTCATGTCTGTTGGAGCAGTCTGTGGTCGTGAATTTCCATCTGAGTGAAGAGTCAAAATATGCATAAAAATTGGAACTCTGCTTATTTCTGTCTTATTTTCTTCCTCTCAATTTTTGAAACTCATGACAGAAAAAAATTTGAAATGTTTTGTTTACCAGCTCTGTTGATTTCTAGTAGAGGTCGTCTTGATAATGCTTCTGAGCGGGCTAGTGTATCAAATCTAGGAGCCATGCTCAGGCAACTGGTAGGGAGTCTAGGGGGAAGGTAACCTGTAATGAAAAGCTTCCTCATTAACTATGAAAAAAAAAATATAATCTTCTTTTTCTACATATACTTTCTTTTGACCTAAGATTTTTTTGGAACCTGTTTATTTCCAGGTAACCAAAGTGAATGAATTTGTCTTCTAACGATCTTTAATTTAAAATGCTTTTATGTCATCTCAAACAGAAATTTTATTTGGAATCTGCTTATTACCTGTGTGAAAGAATTCGTCCTCCAACAGGGCCTCCATGCCTGGTCTGTCTGTGGGATCACCTTTGAGTAGTTTAGCGATTAAGTTTTTGGCAGGTTGACTGACACGGGAGGGAATGTGATATTCATTTTTCTTGATTTTCAAGTAGGTATCCTTTAAACAGGATGTTTCAAATGGAGGCTTCCCCACCAGTAATGTGTACCTGCCATAACACAAAGCATCATAATAAAATTAACATTCCTCAATTTCGGTAAAAGCTTCATTTGTGATACTTAATCAGGGATTGACATTAACGGTTGTCCGATTGCCCGGGACAAGTAAATCTTCAGTTCGGGCAAGTGAAACCATCGATGTACTTGTCCGATCGGGCAAGTGGATATTTTTGAAAGAAACATTTTTTTTTTTATCTTACATTGGTTTATAAACAAACCAATAAATTGAACAGTTGATTTCTGCCAAAAACGTGACATTGTTTTGCATTCGGAATCCCTCGATAGCGTTTCTGGATCATAACTGTACCTTTATTTAGAAATCGGGTTTGTTATTCAGTTTTCTTTCGTAGTTTACAAACAATTAGACTGGCTTGCCTGACAAATTCTTACACGAAATATAATAATAGAATAGTTTATTTAATCACTTACAGAATATAAAGACCACCAGTTGTTCTCGATGTTTGATGTATCTTTATTCAAAACATGGTAACTGTTTTCCTTTTTGTGTGACCTCAATAGCGTGAGGGGTGAGGATTAAATTTTCAAAAAACCAGAAGTCTCTGTCGAGACTGAAGCTCTACTGGTTTGAACTTATAGCAAAGGAAGAGAAAGTACTTAAGCAGCTGGGATTTGAAACTTTATAAACAGCATTAAATAGAATAATGATCGTTGATAAAGTCTCTTTATGTTCTTAGTGTAGTCTACTTGTGTGCCAAGTTATACTGAAATCAGACCAAAACTGTAGGAGGAGTAGCATTTTGAAAGAATTTCACAGAAATTTCTATTTTTAGTAACCATGGCAACACCATTCATCAAAATTAAAATTCGATAAACAGAATTATGTATCTTAGTGTATTCTACTTGTGTGCCAAGTTATATTGAAATCAGACCAAAACTGTAGGAGGAGTAAAAAAATTTTACAGATATTTCTATTTTTAGTAACCACGACAACACCATTCATCGAAATCAAAAACCGATTTAATTAATATCAATATGACAGGGTTCGACATTCGCGCTCGATACAGAATTATGTATCTTAGTGTATTCTACTTGTTTGCCAAGTTATACTGAAATCAGACCAAAACTGTAGGAGGAGTAGCATTTTGAAAGAATTTCACAGAAATTTCTATTTTTAGTAACCACTGCAACACCGTTCATCGAAATCAAAAACCGATGCATAAAATTATGTATCTTAGTGTAGTCTACTTGTGTGCCAAGTTATATTGAAATCAGACCAAAACTGTAGGAGGAGTAGCATTTTGAAACAATTTTACAGAAATTTCTATTTTTAGTAACCACGGCAACATCGTTCATCGAAATCAAAAACCGATACACAGAATTATGTATCTTAGTGTATTCTACTTGTGTGCCAAGTTATACTGAAATCAGACCAAAACTGTAGGAGGAGTAACATTTTGAAAGAATTTCACAGAAATTTCTATTTTTAGTAACCACGGCAACACCGTTCATCGAAATCAAAAACCGATTTACAGAATTATGTATCTTAGTGTATTCTACTTGTGTGCCAAGTTATACTGAAATCAGACCAAAACTGTAGGAGGAGTAGCATTTTGAAAGAATTTCACAGAAATTTCTATTTTTAGTAACCACGGCAACACCGTTCATCGAAATCAAAAACCGATATACAGAATTATGCATCTTAGTGTAGTCTACTTGTGTGCTAAGTTATATTGAAATTAGACCAAAACTGTAGGAGGAGTAGCATTTTGAAAAATTGTTTACAGACAGACGGACGGCGGACGCATTACTATCACATAAGCTCTTCTGGTCTCTGACCAGTAGAGCTAAAAAAATTGTAAGGAAATATTATTAGTGCTTTGCTGTGTGTGTTTACAAGATAGTAGACGACAGGAAAGTTGGTTACATATATTTACAAAATGTTGCATCATCGTCATATCAAAAAATGATTTTTTCCCCAGGCAGTTAAGTTTAAAACAGAAATTAATTCGTAACTCTTAAATATTTACAGTAACAAATTAAGATACTGTAACTGGTATTTTCTTCTTTAAAATTTTTGGGCAACCAAATTTTGAGTTCGGACAAGTCAAATTTGTAGTTTACTTGCCCGGAGGACAAGTGAATATAAAAGTTAATGTCTATCCCTGTTAATACACACAAAATATGAAAGTTAAATCCTTAGAATGGATGCAACAATTTATTCTTTGCTTCTGATTTATTAACCCTGGCACTTCACTTACAGTATACAACCAAGAGACCATACATCAACTTCGTAACTGTGGCCCTTCTTTCCAAGGACTTCAGGGGCAATGTAATTAGGGGTGCCACATAATGTTCTGTTAAAAAATAAATGTATACATATTAACAAATGCTTTTCATTGGATTTATTGAAACTTCCAAAAGTTCTTGGGAATATACACTATTCTTAACTTGAGATTTCTTCAGAATAACACAATGAAACAAAAGGCAATAAAATTAGTATCATAAAACCATTAGAAGAGAAGACAGGCCCAGAACTAGATATTCAAATTGTTTATGGCCTAATTTATAACTTATAACTATCCCGCTAACCTTTTCCTTTCCCCATCGTAATCCACTCTTGTAGCCAATCCAAAGTCTCCAATTTTGACCTCCATTTCATCGTTGATAAATAAATTTCCTAGCTTCAGATCTCTATGGATGACTTTGAAGTTGTGTAGATACTGACAAGCGAGAATGACTTGTCGCACAAAGTAACGGGCCTCTGGTTCTGTGACTGCTTTCCTTCTCTTGTGCAGTTCCATCAAAGACTAAATAAAACACCAAAAAATGCTATTAACAAAAATTGTAGTCGAGGATTTCTTAAATGAAAATATTGAAAGACTCTAAATGTGGACTTAAATATCACCGCAGACGTTCATGCTTTGTAAAATATGCTTTTACCGGTAATTAAACTTAGAAATATATAAGGAAATTTATCTCAATTTAAAGAAAATCATTTTTGTGACTTCATCATGTTCATTCTTCAAGAATACTTTATATAAATATATAAAAACAAATACACAAAAAAAAATTCTGACATATCAATAATCCTACATTTAATTAATATCAATATGACATGATTGCTTTGACAATGTCACAAAAACACTTTCATAAGATAACAGAAGATAAATGATAAATGCAGCCTCAGGTCATACTTCATTACTGTCACATTAGCACCTGCTTCTTACAGACACTATTGGGTGTCAGGGTGCTAATGGCACCCATTAAGACTTACCCGTCTACGACACAGTTCCAGCAGTATGTAAACATTGTCCATGTCCTCAAAGAAACTGTGAAATTTAACGATATGTTTGTGGGAAACACTGCGATGAATACTGATCTCTTGGGTCATCTGAAAAATTGAATATTCAGTGAGATAATGATTTTAAATGATCTAGGAAGTATCAATTCAAGTGTGGTGATTCTTCAACATTTCTGATAATAAAAAAAAATATTGGTATCACCATAAGCACACATCTTGTACAAGAAATTCTGATTTCTTGACAATAAGACATTACTAATCAATCATTTACCTTGTCTTTCTGGTGCTGTTTCACCAGGAGGGACTTGGGAACAATCTTTCCAGCAAAAATCTCCTTTGTATCTGTGTCTGTCAACTCGTAACATTTTGCAAAACCTCCCTAAAATATTTGATATCCAATTATATTATCATTTAACAGTCAGGGGCAGAGTTTTTGAAATCCACCGGTCCCACCGGCAAAACCGGTAAATATTTCAAATGTCCGGTAATTTTCTTCATGTAATCGGTCCAAAGGACCGGTAAAAAAAAAAATTGGACAATTCCGGAGTTTTAACCTCTTAACCTGTGAATTTTAAGTTTATTTGTGAGAAAGTCTAAAGGATTGGATCTGTGTGTATGATAGAATAAACTCAAGGGCTTTTACGACAGATAGTCGTGTCCTGTCGTATCTGTATTTGTTCAATCAGTTAATTCAATTTGTACAAAAATGTTAATTGTAGCTTTATTTGGGATACAACATATGTCAACCTAATCATTATTTACCTTTAATATAAAGAGTTCATAATCATTATTGTTAAATTAAACATTATCCCCACAACATTTAGAACTTGCTTTGCAATGGTAGGCAGCCATGTTGGGTATCCACTAAAAATATCACACCTGGTTAATTCAGTATATTTGATAATTTTTAAGGCCTATACTGGAATTAAAACATTTTTTTTTTGTTTTTGAATATGTGTATGCTGCTTCCAGTGAATATTTGTGTGGACCGGTAAATTTCACTAAATCACTGGTCCACTTGACCAGTGAATATTTTTTTATTTCAAAAACTCTGCAGGGGTGGTACTGAAATCAGTCATTTTTGAAAATGATGGATAATGGTCATTTCTTCTAAGTATATAATGTACATAATTTTCTGATTTTTGTAAAAATGAAACACTCATATTTCCATTCTCAAGTCAATTTTCCCATCCCATTTACTACAGTAATTAGATATAGTACACTATCCTGCCATAGGCCCTTGTGTAGAGAAACATCTTGACAAGTAATTGAAACCAAAATAATTTAGTGCGCCCCGTAAAACTAATGAGATAATTACAGTGCGCCCAATCAATTTGATAAAAAATGATAAAAACAGTCATTTTTAATATCAGAGATAACTCTATTTCTAAAATAAATTTCAAAATAGAAATGACTGTTTTTCATCATTTTACTATAAAAAGATGAATTTCCATCATTATTCAAAATCAATTTAATGACTGAAAATCATCATTTTCAAAAATGACTGATTTCAGTACCACCCCTGACTGTTTAAATAGAATATAAGCTAAAGCTTCCCACCTTAAAATGGTTACCTCTCTCATGTTTTCCCTGAATTTTATATAAAATTTTGAGTACAATGGTTGAAACTGAACTCTTTATGAAAGCTTAAGCACCTCCATTTAACCTTCCAACCCCCCAACCCCTAGGCTTTTTCAAAGGAAAATGGAAACTTGTTAACTCAAGTCATGATTACAAAACTTTTGTAAAAATCTTTTCAAACTCTATGCTAAATCAAAATTGACATGATTGAGGTTTTTTTTTTTTAATTAAAAGAACCATGATAAAAGGAATTTTCAACAAATACACCCCCCCCTTCCAATTAATATTTACCATGGAATCCATACAAAGAACTTTAAAAACTTGAAAGTGAGAATATAAATCAAATTATTTGACAATGGAATGTATGTTTGAAAATGCTTTCTGTCAGCATACTCAATAATTTTCATGAAAAATTGTTATTTTATTATATGCATCATCATCATTTATTGTAAAGTGCATATTGTATGAAAAAAAATATAAATGAAAGATAACATTAGGGCAAATATAATTTCATGATAAGTTAGTGTTGAAGTTTTAATTACTGTAATCATAAGTGACCAATTTACAAATATTCTATTTGTTTATAAAAATGATCCTCCATTTTTCAATTTAAAATCTCTGACATGCCTGTACACGCTCTGAAAAAGAAGTTGCTTCCAATAGTTCCACAATAAGAATGCAATAAACATTTTGAATTAAGTTTAAGCATTAACTGCTGTAATGTCTATTTGATATATGCATTGTATCAAAACCAAATTGTACCTTGCCCAGAAATCTGCCTTTTAGGTATCTTTTTCCACTCCCAGGATCAATGACAATGTCTGGCACTTCCTTGCGTATTTCCTCTCGTCTTAGCGCACTTGACATTTTCTTCTACGTTTTGAATGTTGTCATAAATAAATAGAAATTAAAAGTCAATACAAACTTAACAAGAGGATTCGTTCCTTTTTCTCAAACGTCCCTTCCCTTTCAACCTGCCTTGGTTTAAATTTAGCAGTTTGAAGATTGTGTACAGCAACAACCAACTGATTGGCTATAACATTTAAGTTTAATTTCATTGGTTAAAAAGATTTTCACGCTAGAGGGCAGATTGTACAAGCTTTTCGTTACTTTTCTAGACTTTTTCATTTCTCTTAATCTAAATGACCGAGGAGGGTGCGTCGATTTACCCAAAAGGACCCAAAAGGACCCAAAAGGAAAAAAGGACCCAAAAGGAACCCAAAAGGACCCATTTGGAACCCAAAAGGACCCAAAAGGAAATCATGAAGGACTCGAATTAATATAGTATAATACATTGAAAATTAATAATTTGAATTAAATTATGAATATTATATTATAAATTTACCTAAAAATTGGCAAAAACATACATTTTATATTGTTGCAACTTTTCTTAAAGAAATAACATACGACTTTTATAACACATCAATCATTAAATCTGGTCAAATATGCTTTGATTTCTTTTAGCTGAATTTAACAAAGTGCACTGTATTATTCTATTTCTCCTTCTGTTTTATTATATCTTATTATATGATATTTGATAAATAAAGAAATAAGTTTATTTAACATGTTTAATGACATGTTCTAGGCATATGGTATCGGGGATGGGTGGGGGTGGGGGATGGGGGGGGGGGGGGCTCCCACCTCAACCCAAACACGCACTTTACCCTCAAAAAACTAGTTTTAGTTTTAATAAAATATGAAAGTATTCATTATATATCCATTTAATCTCTTTATTTCAAGTCCTTTTGGGTCCTTTTGGGTTCCTTTTGGGTTCCTTTTGGGTCCTTTTGGGTTCTTTTGGGTCCTTTTGGGTAAATCGACGCACCGTTACATCATATAATTTGTGTGCATTATTTTGATTGGACAATTATATCAAATGAACAAACGCGTTTCATTCACAAATGGAAAAGGATCCACATGGCTATGCTGGCAGAACCCCGATTTAAACGAAAAATTTCAATAAATCCTAATGGAAATGCATGGAGTAATGGTAAAGTTGTATTTTATTGAAACTATTATGCAATTTCAAGTGACTTTATCATTGATTATTAAAAAAATTAAATTACACTAGGATATATTGTGTGATTTTGTTAAGAGGAAATTCGGGTTTTATTCTAATCATGGCCCTAAAAGATTATTTCCTCTCTGTTTCATGAATGTCCATCTCCACACTTTCTTTAAACCTACGTCTGCGAATGCACTTTTGGTATAGTTCAAGGAATACACAACATAATCAGATAATGTATTATCAATAATAAATAATTTAAAGCATGAAATATTTAGATATTTTCACAAATGCAAACAATATTTCAATACAATTTGTGAAAAAAAAATGTCATCTAATGTTTTATAGGAAAATTTGTCTGCATATTCATGTATTTTATTTACAGGGCTTGTCTTCTGGATTGTTAAATGTAAAATAAATTCACAGAATTTTAATTATTTTTTGAATACTCATAAAAAATTGTTAGAATAAAGATTTTCACACTTTCAGTCAAGAAATACCAAGTTTAATTTTAAAACAGACATACACCGCACCTATGTACATAAACTCTACAAAGGACTAAAGCTGTCATTTTGGGAATTAAAATACCCCTACCCTTTCAGTGACTGTGTGTATATCTGGACTCTAAAGCATTAATTTATTTAGTTATCATGGTTATGTACAGTGATGATTTTACTAAATATTTATGTGTTTGTCAGCCGTCAACACATGTTGTATCAACAGTAAACAGATACAATATCTTCAGGCCAAAGTTCATCGTTTTAAATTGACCTTGAAAGTATGGAAAGAACTTGAAAGCCCCTTATTTTTTTAATGTCTCTCTTGACACTTTCTTTAAAGTTATGTCTGTGGATGTACATTGGGTATAGTTCAAGAAATACACACCATAATTCATTATCAATTCTTTATGTACATCACCATAACCAGGGATTTATCAAGGCTGTTTTTACTACCGGTAAACGGTACCTTTCCCCTCTTGAAAAAGGTGCAAAAATTCCCCTTTTTCAGATAGAAAATTCTCTGATTAAATGGAATATTTAAAACATCGTTCTTAAATTTTCCGTTTTTGTCCAATTGAAGTTTTACAGCTAATTTACCATCCTAGTCATTCAAACGCTTTTAAAAGAAAGAATATATTATTCAAGCTTTTATTTGACATTGATCGGTAAACATGTGCCAAGTCCATGGAGATGATGTCAAAGATACGCGTGGGATTGCAGAGTTAAGAAAAGTGTAGATGAGTAAGATGGAGCTTATATCACTATGAATCTATTTTAAGAATGGAGTAACAACAAAAACAATGTTAGTAGTGAAACATGAAAAACAGAATTGTTTTGTGATAGATATTGAGAGAAAAAATTAAATAAAGTCCTGACCTGGTTTAATTTTTTTTGTGTGTGTGTTGTTTAGTATTTTGCCTAAAAAGTGAAGTTTTTGTGGCCTTTGTAAAGGTCTACAAATGACCCTCAGAAGCTCTAAGAAATTGCAGGATTTTGCTCCATTTATTTAAAAATTTTCCTTTAACATTATGGCATGCCCCTGACAGACCCTTATTCCTTTAATATTTGGGAATACTCGCGCCTCTGGCACTCAGATCGAGTCTGTGGCTCTCATTTTTCCCCTTTACATATAAAACGGTAGTAAAACAAAATAGCTAGATAAATCCCTGATAACAAGCATTTTCATATTGATAAAACAAAAACTTAAAATCTGTCCAATTGTAGATGAAACTAAATTTGGCCAGAAGTTAATGAAGAAATATGGATGGAGTGAAGGAAAAGGACTAGGCGTAAAGGAGGATGGCAATCCAGACCATGTCAAAGTAGAGTTTAAGTTTGGAAATAAGGGTAAGCACAAAGATAGACTTACCAGTATTTGTTAAAATGTTGACAGTGCAACCGTTGAGGCAAGTGCAATTGTGTAATTAATGAATATATACAGGTAATGAAATAACACTTAATTTTGATTTATCTCATAATTTATATTTAAGAATTTCAATAAACTCATGTACAATTAGTTTTTTCCAGTTAACCCACCCCTGGTTAATTTATGATTTCACTTATTACATTAGTCTTCAAATGTACTTTATTTATATTTAAAAAACTTAAGTTGCATGCAGTCATATTTAATTAATTTGGTAATAATGAAAAAACTTTAGTTAATATTCTTTTGTGAAACACATTATCTGAATTTGTTTATAAGCTTTTATTTTGTGGTGTTCATAAAAAAATGCCCATATTCATTCAGAACATCATAAAGATTAATAACTATAAGAGATATTTCAATGTTTTAAAACTTTGTATTGATTCCCACTCATAGTAATACAAAATGGTGTTTATTTTGCTGCAAAATATTTTAGAAATGGAAATAACATATATGTTACAGTATATGAACATGCTTTTTTCAGCTATATCTATTGTCTCACCTGTTGTGTTGATTAACAGGTGTAGGATACAAACATAATCACAGTGATATCTGACCTGTTTACCTGTATAGTTAATGTCTCACCTGTTGTGTTGAATAACAGGTGTAGGATACAAACATAATCACAGTGATATCTGACCTGTTTACCTGTATAGTTAATGTTTCACCTGTTGTGTTGATTAACAGGTGTAGGATACAAACATAATCACAGTGATATCTGACCTGTTTACCTGTATAGTTAATGTCTCACCTGTTGTATTGATTAACAGGTGTAGGATACAAACATAATCACAGTGATATCTGACCTGTTTACCTGTATAGTTAGTGTCTCACCTGTTGTGTTGATTAACAGGTGTAGGATACAAACATAATCACAGTGATATCTGACCTGTTTACCTGTATAGTTAGTGTCTCACCTGTTGTGTTGATTAACAGGTGTAGGATACAAACATAATCACAGTGATATCTGACCTGTTTACCTGTATAGTTAGTGTCTCATCCGTTGTGTTGATTAACAGGTGTAGGATACAAACATAATCACAGTGATATCTGACCTGTTTACCTGTATAGTTAATGTTTCACCTGTTGTGTTGATTAACAGGTGTAGGATACAAACATAATCACAGTGATATCTGACCTGTTTACCTGTATAGTTAGTGTCTCACATGTTGTGTTGATTAACAGGTGTAGGATACAAACATAATCACAGTGATAACTGGATAGCTCATCAGGATGACTTCAATGCCATCCTGGCCAACTTAAATGAAGGGAGCACAGAGGAAGCAGCCACTGTTTCCAGCATAGAGTCAACATCCAAAAAGTCCAGGAGTCGTGTACAGTCAGTATAAAATATTCACCCTCGTAGAAATGAAAATGTTAAATTTAATCTTTTACAGAAACACTTGTGACAATATCCTGTGCAAAATTCATTGTGATAGGTAAATCTTTGATTTAGTTTTTACCCAGCTCTCTGTTCTATTCAACTGATTTTCATTTCAGTGTTATGTGATATATTACTTTAATAGTCACAAATTTGACTTGAATGGATTTGTCCAAAACACAATGTTATTTTCGTATAGCTACATGTACCAGTATTTGAAAAAGTAATTAATGAAATGTAAATTTTTTTTAACAGCTACCAGAAGTTTGTTCAGGGGAAGGACCTGTCAAGAAGATCAGCCTCGGATTTAGACTCCATTTTTGGTGTCCGTAGCAAGAAGAAAACCCAGGAGGCAGGGGAAGAGGATGATATTACAACTGAGGATAAACCCAAGGTCAGTGAACAGGTGAAATAAACCTAGCACGAAGAAAGTTTATTGTATGGTTTGTTACTGCTTCTGAATATGTGTAAATACAAATATTGAGAAGAAATTTTTGGGACATCAATTTTTAGAGGATATCAACTGTTATTTTAAACTGTCATCTTTCCCTTTTAAAAGAATCAGGGAATGAATTATTGTCTTTGAATTTGCAAATCGATTGCAATCAAACACAATGAAAGGGAAGAAACTCCATCCACCACTGAATAAGAAAAAAAGACACCCCCATTAAAAAATTCAAATATAGTTCAAAATTTTCAAAAAGTGGGGCTTCTCAAAAATTATTTTGAGTAATTTGAATGATTTCTTTTTAAGTTATTGTATGAAATCTGAAATATATAGTTCTTTATTTTGTCTTTCACAGGAGGACCATGGTTCTATAGTCACCTTCAACAGCACTGATAGTCTACAGGAATACTTCGCCAAGAAAATGGCTGCAAGAAAGGGAGGTAATCAGCAGTCCCAGAAGGTATTAGAGACCGTGACTGAGCAAGACTTTGAGGAAAATGAATCAACTACTGAAAAGAGGAAGAAGAAAAAGAAAAGGAAAGCTGACTCTGAAAATTGTGAAGAGAAGACATGTGAGAGAAAAGAAGACAAGCATGTCAGATTCTCACTGGGAGAGGAGGTCAATGAATTGGGTTCAAAGGTCAAGAAAGCCAAGAAAAGGAAGAGTGTGGAGGCAGTTGAGGCTAGCGTGGTGTGTGATGACAGTAATGTTGAGGACTGTAAAGAATTAGTGAAAAAATCAAAGAAGTCGAAAAGGAAAGGAAGGAAGGAATCTTGTGAAAATGTTGAATCCATGGAGATTCAAGATGACATTAGCGAGTGTGTGAAAAAATCGAAAAAGTCCAAAAAGAAAGAAAAGGAGACAAAAGTTCCTTTAGAAGAGAATGTAATATCTGGGGACAATGAATGTGCAAAGGAGAGCAAAAGGGAAAAGAAGGAAAAAGGGAAAAAGAAAGGAAAGGGAAAATCTACAGAAGAGAGTGTTGAGACAGTAGAAAAAGTGCCAGTTAAAAGACAGCTAGAAAATGCTGATGATGAAGAGGTGACCAGATCAAAGAAAAAGAAGTCAAAACAAGGTGAGTTGGGTAAAAGTGGGACAACTGATGGTCGGGCAAAGCGAGTGGTGTTTGATTCTGAGGGAAACTTTGAGGGAGTTCATGAGGTGGAGGAAAGTTCTGTGCAGATACTGAAAGAGAGCTACATGAAAACTTTCATGCCTAACTATACTGAAAAGTTGAAGGCAGGCAGTAAGGTGAAAAGGACTTCAGAAAAGAAACTTAAAAAGAAGACGGTAAAATCTTCAGCCAAAAAAACTACCTCAAAACCCACAGTGGAAAAACCTCAGGAACACAAGTCACTTACAAAAAACCCCAAACAGAATAGGGTACCTGCTCGAAATGCAAGGAAAAATTTGCCAGGTAGACAACTTGGTTTGCGAAAAACTGTTGGAGGAAACAAAAGGATTGTAAACAATTCTAGCAGAAAACAAGTTCCACTTGACAAGAAAGCATCTCAGTCAACTTGGACTTTAAAAAGATCCAATGAGAAAAGGACAGTTCAAGATACTTGGAAAAAAGGTAAACCTCTCCTTACTCCACAGGAGAAGAGGAAGATGTTGGAACAAGCTATCAAAACTAAGCTGCCTTCCATTGTAGATGTGTTTAAATCAAAAGGTGCTAGTGTGCACACTGTTGGTGGGCTTTATGAAAAACCTGTAGAAAGTGAAAAACAAGCGAAAACCGTGAAAAGCGACAAGGTAGAAAATTGTGGAAAGAAGGGAGGTAAAAGTGTGACAAAAAGAAACTTTGCAAAGAAAGGGAAACAAACTGTGCCAAAAGGAAATTCTGAAAAACTATTAACTAAGAAAAAAGGCCAAACAAAAACTGTGAAAAAGACTAGTAACAAACCGAAAGCATTTTCTGACGTTGAAAAGGAAAAAATTGAACAAATTCACAAACGTACAGGAAAAACGCTCACTCGCCATCAGTTGAAAAAATCCCTGTGGTATGCAAAACAAAAGCTCAAAACATAACAACATGCCACTTGGTAAATTGTTTTAAATTTTTATTTAGTTTATTTAATTATGCCAGTTTACCTAACAAATACTTTTTATGTCAAGATAGTATATTGTAAAGTTAAATTTTTGAATTTTTCTGTTAAGAAACAAGCTTTTCTAATTAGAGTACTTGTATTAGGACTAAAGTAACATTTATGGACAATGTAACATACAAGAAAATCGATCAGTTCCCACAGATCTGTAATATTTAGACAATGCAAAAGGATAAGGGTCACTCTTTGGGCACATACACCTGATCCTTCTATTCCTCCTTTCTTCTGGATTCCAATTATCCCCTCTGATGTTAATGAAATCCAGAGTAAAATTTCCCCTTGGTCCACCCAAGCTGAGAATTGTATAAAATACCAGTTATTCAAAAATTTGAATTAATAATTTATTATTTATGTTGAATTATTTTAAAGAAAGAGAGGGCTAAATTTTGACATTACCGGTAATATGAGATTAAGTAAAAATACCATTGTTCTGTGTCAGCTATATTTGCTATCACAAGTTCTTTATTGGACATTTTATATTTTCATAGGTAAAAAACACTAGTATCCATAGACTACAACTGGAGATCAAATGGAAAGGGCTGGGTAACCTGTATATTGTTAAAGGGAGACTGTTTGTTGATATAATTAAAATGACTTTCATGTATTGTGATATGAATTGATATATTATTGAAATGTTATGTAAAGTGAATGTCATAAAGAATGAAAAGAAGATTTGGGTTGTTTTACATGTATTTTGATAGAGGTGAAAAGTCTATATGACTGTATTTAATTCAATTAAAATTTATTGTATTAATTGTACACAGCAATGGATATAAATTGTAAGGGATACATGTATAACTCGGGCATCATTCAATCATTCTACTTCAGTGGGTTTCGTCAGAAAGTGAATAAGACACTCCCAGTAAATAATGCATGAAAATTTTATTAAAAATATGTTAACTTGCATATGAAAAGTACAGGCATAGCCATAGAAACCTGTTGATTAGTGTGGATCTCTCACATTTTTCTTTTCATATATAGCTTAATTAAAACTTGATGGTGTAGGAATAAACACTAATGATGTTCAGTAAATCACTTTATACTCTGGCCATTTTCAAGCAAAATTGTTACAGAATGCGCTTGACAAAAGCTGAATATGATTCATAAAAGGAATTTATATTCCATTCTGTTTTATATTCACTTGTTATATTGGAGCACCTTTATATAAAGCTGATCACTAAGTTACTCTTCAGTGTATTAAGTTTTTACCTGTGTACTGGTACATACACAGCACTTGGTAGCAACAAAAAATAACAATTCTTCTTCCATATTGCAGGAGTGAAAGATGCCAAAGAAACATACAATAGTTACATTGGTCAACGCATTATTCAGACAAACACAAATACTTGTAACTACAATACATGTAATATGTAGAGATATCCAGCACAAACATGTATAGGCATTCAATGCAGATACCAATGACAATAAAGCAGTCAGTTGTAACAAATGTGAAGGTGCAGATATTGTAGGTAGCATAATGTAATACATCATGTATTGTGTATGTCTATTTACTAACTGTGTTCAGCTTTAAAGAAAAGTCAGATGAATCATTAGGCCCAGAACAACAAGCATGAATAAAATTTTCTTAAGGAGTGTAGATTCAAGGTTAAAATCGTTTGCCTTTAGACTAGGGTTAGGTCACGGTAGAGAAACGTTTTTGCGTAATAAAGTATGAAGTTTACATGATTAAAAAAAAGCAGAAGAACAGTAAGGGCAGGATTAGGTATATATTCATAGTGTGATTTGTTTAACCACAGAAGGGATAGGTGAATAATGTAATTACTATGGTCCATGGCATGGACTCCATGCACTTGCTAATTATGAAACAGCTTTGATTAAAATGGCCAAGTAGAACTTGGAATGGAATGAGGAGAGAAATGAGATTACTATTACAGTGTATCTATTTCAACAAAGATGCAGGTGATATGAGAACATAATTACCCCGGTCACTCATTCAGTACTGTTTGTGGAGGTTATAGACAGTTTTGAACTATCAGAGCTATACATGCCAATTGAAATGGAACATATGGGGGACCAACTTTGACTCTTGGCCTATAGCCCCAGAATCAATACTATATACAGGGTTATATTTGCCCCATGTTATTTTCGCCCTTTTTTATTTGGAAACAAGTTTGCCACATTTTAATTTTGCCCAAAAAGATTTTTGTTTAAAAGATATTGTACTGTTTACTTTGAATTCGCCCGGTTTTAAATTCACCCACTTTCGATGAGGGTGAAAATTAAATGGGGACTAAAATTTCCTTGTTTACAGTAATCAGTTTTACATGCTAGTCAAATGTAAATTGTTTTAAAAACAATTCTCAGCATTATATGTAAAAGCATATTTATAAGCTAAAGGATAAAAATTAATATCTTGTTTTTAGCTAAGACATTTATGCGATAACGCTCGTTTCCGTCCGTCGAAAGGTCAAGGTCAAAGTCCGTCTGTCTGTAAACAATTTTTCAAAATGCTACTCCTCCTACAGTTTTGGTCCAATTTCAATATAACTTGGCACACAAGTAGACTACACTATGATCATAATTCTGTGTATCGGTTTTTGATTTCGATGAAAGGTGTTGCCGATGGTTACTAAAAATACTTTCTGTGAAATTCTTGAAAATGCTACTCCTCTATTTTACTTATAAAAATAACTTACACACAAAATATAAGATACACAATTTTGTGTATGTTTTTTAATGAGCCGTGGTTAAAAAATAAAATTTCTGTGAAATTCAAAATGCTAAACATCAATATAACTTGGCACACAAGTGTACACTAAGATACATAATTCTGTGTATCATTTTTTTTGATTTCTGGTTATTAAAAATAGAAATATATTGAAATTCTGTGTCAAAATGCTACACTCTGCAAACTTATTGATTTCAATATAAACACAATCATTATACAAAGATACACAATTCTGTGTATCGGTTTTTGATATATCAAACGGTGTTGCCGTGGTTTGAAAATAAAAATTTCTGTGAAATTCTTTCAGCTAATGACAGTTTTAGTCTGATTTCAATATAACTTGGCACACAAGTAGACTACAGAAGAAGAGAGATTCTGTGTATTGGTTTTTGATTACGATGAACGGTGTTGCCGTGGTTACCTAGAGATTTCTGTGAAACACACACACTCTTGATAAGTTTTAGATATGATTTCAATATAACTTGGCACACAAGTAGACCAAAGATCATTAATTCTGTGTATCTTTTTGACTGGATGAAAGGTGTTGCCGTGGTTACTAAAAATAGAAATTTCTGTGAAATTCTTTCAAAATGCTACTTTACATTTTATCTTTACAATATAACTTAGCACACAAGTAGACTTAAATACACAATTTTGTGTATGATTTTGTTTCGATGAACGGTGTTGCCGTGGTTTAAAAATAGAAATTTTGTGAAATTCTTTTAAAATGCTACTCCTTCTACAGTTTTAGTCTGATTTCAATATAACTTGGCACACAAGTATTAAGATACATAATTCTATCTCTCAAACGGTGTTGTCGTTATAAATAAGCCTTTCAAAATGCTACTCCTCCTACAGTTTTAGTCAATTTCAATATAACTTGGCACACAAGTAAAACACTAAGATACACAATTCTGTGTAGAAAATAAACAAAAATAAAATTTCTGTGAAATTCTTTCAAAATGCACACCTTCTACAGTTTTAGTCTGATTTCAATATAACTTGGCACACAAGTTTTCACCAAGATACATAATTCTGTGTATTGGTTTTTGATCGACGATGAACGGTGTTGCCGTGACCAAAAATAAAAATTTCTGTGAAATTCTTTCAAAATGCTACTCTTCTAAAATTTCAATATAACTCACACAATCAAGATGTAAAATAATTCTGTGTTGCACACCTTGATTTCGTGAATAATGTTGCCGTGGTTACTAAATTTTCTGTGAAATTCTTTTAAAATGCTACTTACAATTTAAGTCTGATTATAATATAAATGTTGCATGCAAGTAGACTGCACTAAGAACATAAAGAGACTTAATCAAGGATAATTATTCTATTTATCTGTTGAAAAGTTTCAATTTCCAACTGCTTAAGTACTTTTCTCTTCCTTTGCTATAAGTACAAACCAGTAGAGCTTCAGTAAAAAGACTTTGAACTGTTCAAAAGGGATCTCTTTAAGAAAGAAAGGTCAAGGTCAAAGGGATCAAATTAAAAAAATGTTCGATGATTATCTTAGAATTATTTCCTTGAATTGGGTTAAAATCAAATTTGAGAAGAGGGTAGTCAAGGTCACAAAGGTCAAGATTATAATCATGATTCAATTAAAGACCTTTGCAAATTATTCTAGAATTTAAAGAAAAGAAAAAAAATTTCAATTTAAATAGCATTTTATTAGTGTTACACATATGACTATGTTACTGTAGGTAACTAGCACTTCACCATAACACAATCACAGAGAGTTCTATTGTTGATTTCGTACAAGCAGAGTAGTATCAGTTATAGCAAACAATATATCATATACTAGACAAACAATCGACAATCTTCACTAAACATTCAGCAAATCTTCACTAAACATTCAGCAAATCTTCATTAGATAATTGGTAAATCTTCATGAGTACACATGTACTCTGAATGCTTTTTGACAAGAACATGTAAAACACAAGTGATATGTACTAATATCTTACGATAATAGGTACAGCACAAAGAAACCAACTTTTTGTATCAAGTAAGGACAATACACTTCTCTAATATAATGTAAGTTCAAAGCTTTTCTAATATTGCACACATACATATTATGTCGAATTAAATTCTTAGCCCGCAACATAATGAAATAAAAAATATTTGGTCTTTCATTGAACATATATTATAAAATATATTATCATTGTCAGTAAAACATGCAGAACTATTAATATGCAAGCCAGTTTTTTGATACAAACACAGAATTCCTATTTTAACAAATCTTTTGGAATGAAAAAGAAAAAAGAAAAAAATGAAAACTGGAAATAAAATTTGATATGGGACATGTTTCATTGTTTTTAAAAATTGTCAAAATTCATTTGCTTGTGACAAAACCAATGTAAATAATAAAAACAGGAGGAATGTAGGATTTGGAATGACATTTATAAATAGAATGGATGATTTCATGATTACTAGAATTTCATCTCAGCAAAAACTCAGAGCATGTTAATAATAAATGCATGAAAAAATGTAGTGGTGTCATGACTGAGCTAATACAGCTACTCCTTGATACCTGTATAAAGTTAATAGAGTTTTCTGAGATCCTGAAAATTTATTTCATAAATATGACTAGTCTATAGATTCAGACTTTATGTATATGGAAGCATTGCGCATTAAAAACATTAACATGGTATCAAATAACTTGAGTTCTTCCAAACAAAAAGAGGTATCAATCTCATAAAGACGTAAACCATGCCCAAGTCCAGTATTATCACAGTCTATGTGTGGTTCTACCACAATAAAAATGTAATTTTACAAACATAACAAGAAACACACCATTAACAATGTCTATAATTACATTACTAACATGCCTACACACTTAAAACAAGAAACTGATTTCTCTCAACTGCTGATATTAATCAGAGCTAGGTTATTTAGAGGCAGAATTATTACATGATTATTGCTTAATCTAAGACCTTGGTGGCACTGGGGGTAAATTCATTGGTCTTTTTGGAACAGGCGGATGCCCTGCGGCAGGCCCCCTTGTAGGAACAGGGGGAAGAACTCTTGTAGGAGCTTGTCCATTGGAAGGGGGTCCCTTGGGAATAGGGGGAGGGGCAGTGAGAGGGGGACCTGAAGGTAAGTTTTCAGGGGGTGGTGTTGAATTTTGAAAATGATTAAAATTGGCTCTGAATTCTGCAAACTGGTCATCTTCATCTGTTGGTGGAGGGGGTGGGGGCTCAGATGGGGGACCATTAGATGGTAGAGATGGTGGGGGCCCTGAGGGGGGACCTTTTGTAGGAAGAGGGGGTGGGGGTTCTGAGGGGGGTTCATCAGATGGTAAACGAGGTGGGGACTCAGAAGGGGGTCCACCTATAAATGAGTCAGAAGGGGGGTCCATGGAAGATGTAAATTGTTCATGAGTGTTCTCAGGTGGTAGCTCTGGAGGGCTAAAAGAAGGAATTTGTGGAGAATCTGCCCGATTTTCAGAATTATTGTGCAATTGTGTTGGGTCGCTTTGTAGGTCTGTGGAAGCACTAGGTGTGTCGTCTTCATCATTGAACACTTGTCGGATAGGTACTGGGGGTGGGGGTCTACTAACTCTGGGTGGAGGTTTACCAGCAGTTTGTGGTGCCTGATTTAGAAACTGACTAGGAACACTTGATGTGTCAAATGGATCTTTTTGTGCTATGTCACTGCTACCAGGTGACAAAGGGACATCAAGTATGTTCTGACTAGAGCTATCAGGATTAGATTTTGGAGCTTTATTTACGACTGCATACATCTGATCCTCTGGCACAGTCCCTGGCGAGGGCATACAGCTCTGAGGTCGAGTTGGTGGAACGGGGGGAGGTCCCCTGGCGGGTTTAGGTTGATCCCCCGGATTGATGGCCATACTCTGCACCTCCCTCCTCGGAGCAGGAACAGGGTGGGGCTGTACACCAGGGGGGCTGTCTCTCGGTCGCTGGGGCCGCTGTGGGGGCTCTGACAGGGATGAAATGTTCTCTGTACTTTTGTGTCTAGGTACTGGTCTTGGTGCCTCTAGTAAAGGATTGTTAGCTGTGACAGACTCACTTGTCTGGCTTCTGACCATTTTATTATCTGAAAATAGGCAAAATCTTACAGTTAAACTTTATTATAAAGAACTCTTATACGGAAATTAAAATGTAAGGAATCTTTCATTTTCACCATATTCTTTATCTTAATACAGATAATGCAATCTCAGGTAAGAGATGCCTCACCTGTTTGTGGCAGCAGGGCTGGGGGTAAGGAGTTACTTCCCCCTTCCATCAGTTTCTCGATCAGAGACTGGGCGTCTTCTATAGAGGTAGCATGTCCGTGGTGAGTCACGTTCGTAGGTAGTCCAATATTCATTGGCTGCATTGGTGTGGTCTGTACATGGAAATACAGAGAAATTTATCAATTTCAAAAATAAAGAATGCAGCAAGTCATCAACTTACATGTAAGAGGTTGTATTTCAGTAGTAAATACATGTTCTTTACACAAAACTACTGACATTTTCAGAATTATATGAATAATTTTATATGCTTTTACAAACATGTAGGAGCCCGTGTGGCTCTACCATTGGTATTATGATTTTCTTGACCAACTCGATTCCATCTGGGATTGGAACCTTGTGAAATGATAATAAATCATGCAAATGTTCAATTCACATTGCATTATGAATATTATTTTCTAGTTGCTCAGGAGCGAACAAAATTTTGAAAGGTATAATACTTTTTAATATTGATACAAGAAGAAGGTACAGTTTGGGCTTTGTTGTGCCCTACAAATTTAATGTTCTTAAAAAGTTATGAAATTGGCTTTTACAAGAGTTGAGTAGATGAATATGATAAATCATTAAAGAATATATGGCATGAAGGAGGACCTTTTTGGAAATATGACGTCATTAATTTGGTACTTTCCAAGTTTAATGCAGAAAAGCCTCACAATGACTCATTTCTGTGTTTATTTTCCTTTAGAAAAAAGTGTCTGCCACTGTCGCCCACTTCAAGTTTTGGATACATTCTGTAAACTGCTTTGAAAATTCACATATCTCAAAATCTTTGTGGGCGACAGTGGCAGAGTATGTTTCCTGAAATTCTGTTTTCTCTTTCTGTAAATTCCACTTAAAATTGATATCTTCTGCAACTTTTTAAGAAAATACGAGAAAATGCACAAGTTAATCACGTCACAACTTATAGCATTAAGGAGTACATGTGAGAAAAACAATTTGTGTATTCTTACTTCATGGAATTCCTATGAATCAGAAAGAACGAATTTTAATTTCTTACATCACTTTCATATTTAAAAAAAATACAGGGCTTAATTTGAACTGAAACCATACCTTGTTCATGGGGACATATTTTGGAGAGAACTACATGTAACTGCTATTATAAATCATGAAATAAAATTGCCTATTCAATGTAGTTGTCCAGGACCCAAACTCAAGCAGACATGAATTTCACAATTTTGTTGGAAGGTTGTTCATTATAATTATGCTAACAATTTTGTGTATAGAACATTTTTGACAATGCATGTGGAAGAACATATTCAAAAGATTTTACTGAATTAATTTTATTAATATATGACTTATATTAAACCCTGCTATTTGGCTTTAACCCTCCACTCATTGGCTATGAATTTTACAATTTCGGTCAAAGATCACCTCAGTAACTCAAGCGACCTGTTAAAATTCAATCAACACCTCTTACCATTGTTGGTTGTTGTTTTGTCTTGATTTTCTTTATACTGTGTGAGCTGATAGGCTTTCTAACAACTGGAGGTGGCTTTTTGACATCTACATGGAACATATAAATACATGTAAATATGTGCAAGATAAATTTAATATTATCTTATCCTAATTTCTTATCAGTTATGGGGGAAAATATGCATGTAATTAAATTAAATATATGTGCACTATCACGCACATGTACATGCATACATGCCAACTTTCCCGATTTAGGCGGGATTCTCCCGATTTTATCCTTTCATCCCGCCTTCCCGATCGGGAGAGAAAAATTGCCCCAATTTCCCGATTTGAAAAAATTCCACATTTTCAGTTTCCCTACCGCCGAAATTTGTCAATCGGGATAAGAATATCAGAGTTGTTTATTCAATGCACACAAATAAGTCTCATTGTTTATTTAGCATGCAGAGTTAATTAGCCACAGGAAATCACTTCTCGCTTCAACGCACACGCTGCTGTCCAGGCACAGGTAGCTTATAGCCTGGAGCAGTTAGGGGGTTAATCTTTTCAGTTTGAAGGGGTATGCGAAGTGAACATAAAGATTAAGGGCTTAATTATTCGTCGTTGTATTAAAAAAAAAAATTAAAGTCAAAAAAATGATAATCAAACAATAAAATTGGAATCCAAGAAGATCGTTTTTTTGAAAACGAAAGTAGAAAATTTCAAAGCATATATAGCTGCTGATTTTAACTGCTAATAATAAAAATATTGTATAGTTTGTCAATTTAAAAAAATATTGAAAATAATTTAGATTAAATAATACTCTCATGTTAAGTACACTAAATCTTCCCCCCCCCCCCCCCCCCATTCTCCCATAGATCATACATATATTGTACATTGTATTTCTTTGTTACATATATGTCAAGGAAATACCAGAGACCCATATGGCATTGCTAAGACTGCAAAAGTTCATAATGTTCATGATGTAGTCTTTTACAATTTTAATTTTTCTTTGGGATGGGTGGGGGTGGGGCTTGTGTTAAAAAATTCATGATTTAATTAGGCCTATTTCTACAAATTGTTTTGTGTGTGCGATAAAAATAATCATGCACTGTCTATATACTTACTTATAGGAAATAAAGTGACACTTGATTTTAAGGGTACATACCAGAAACAAAATGTAAATTGATAGAACAGAGTGACAACTATTAAGCAAAGATATTTAAATTTGGAAAAATAAAACTTTAATTTTTATTGTTTTATTTGTGCTCTATTTATAAATGCTATCAATATTATAATTTAAAAAAAGTATTTCATAATCATTTATTTTCATGACAAAATGTCGCGAATTTAAAGCGTTGAAAATTGTCGTCACGTGCAAAATCCCCCATGGGAATTTTCAAAAGTTGGCATGTATGTACATGTATATTACAAATAACCAATTCCATATCATCATTACTTATTTTTAATAACCTCTAATACCAAGAATATGCACAAAAAGGTAAATGTTGGAATAACTTATCATGTATAATTGTTCTTAACAGTTAAGTAGCACTGTACCTGGTTCTGAGGATTTGGCAGCAGTTAGTGACTGTTTGACGGGTGGAGCTTTTGGTCTCTGTGGAGGCGGGGGTTTGGCGGGCGGTCCTGAGGGACGTTGTGGTGGCCCTGGTCTAGACCCAGGCTGTAACAGTATAAGTGCTGAATTATTCATTGCTACATTATATATTATAATACTTCTGTTAAAATGTTTCCTATATAAAGTTCAGAGGGTAAAATAACTATCCTGTACAGTCCATGCATAGCAAAGCTATACCCCGGGGTATAGTTTTTGCTATCCACCCTCGGAAAATTTTCATGCAATTGTTGCCGCCAACTTTGATTTCCAGCAATAAATCTTTAAACTGATGATGTCATAATGACTTCAGTTGCATTGTGACGTCATCAGGATTTCAGATTATTCTTGCAGAATTATCTTACTCCAAAAAATTCAAACCTCAGAAATTATATTATACATCAGTATAATAAAACGCTTATCCACTGGTTGTGAGTGGGATAGCTCTTTTATCAAACCCTTGACAGGAACTATTCCCCTCGGGAAATAGTTCTCTGTCGCGGGTTTGATAAAAGAGCTATCCCACTCACACCCAGTGGGTAAGTGTATATTATGCATCAAGAATTAGGAGCAACTGACAGGAAATCTGCTCCTTGCTACAGTGAATCTAGTAGGAAGTTAAATTGCCATTTCATGCTTTACAATCTGGAAATTTAGAAATCTCATTCCAATTAAAAAAAAAAATAAAGGTAATATTTGTTTCATGGTATCTTAAACAAATGATAATAGGTAGGATAATGAACTTTCTAATAAATGAAATAATTTGTCAACGATCTGTTTCTTTACTACCCTCATACCTCTGGTCCTGATTGTTTGGGTTGACCTGTATATGGTTCTGGTGACTCTCTGTTGGGTCCTGTGGCAGGGATTGGGGGTCTGTTTGCTTGTTGGGGCCTTGGAGGGGGGCCAGAGGGAGGATCTAAAAATCCATCATCAGAATATGGACTGTATCTACCTAAAATATTACAAGAATCTTTATAGAAATATCATGTGTCTGCAAAATTTAATTCAGAGATAACAATGTCCAATTTCCTTGTTATGTGTAACTATACGTTATAAATCTATGGCGATCTGACCTACCTGATCCTGTAGGAGAACTTGACCTCAGTTGTTCAAAAGGAGTGTCTAGTAAAGAATCCTGTATTTCTGCATCATCCTCTTCTTCTACAATAGAAAAACACTAACATTTATATAACCAACTGCTACATACAAATTAATACCCCGGTACACTTTATTCATAGTCGCATACTTATAACAAACCAAAAACCAGTGCCAAGTTGAAAATTAGTATTCAAAGAATTTAAATAATTCCATGTTGAAAATGAGAACTCACAAAATTGAAATAAATGTCATGTTGAAAATGAGGATTTCACAAAAGTGAAACTAAAGCCATGATTGAAATGACTTTCAACCTATCTTTGTCTATTTCTTTACAAAAAATTTAATTTTAATTTGTATAAGATTTTGTATAAAGGATCAACAATGCCACTGACCTGACTCAAACTCGAGGGCTGGTGTACTAAAGTCCTCTCCCAGCAGGCTGTTAGAGAACTGGTTGTAGAGTGGGGTGGTGTTTACTATACAGATCTTCAGCTCCTCTTGTATCTGCGACTGCCAGTTCTGTGTCTTTAAGCGAGTTCTTACTGTAGTTCCATTTATCTGTTAAATATAGGATTGTTTTTCATGTCTATGTAGTTTTTTAAAATGTCTTTGTCTAAGGCTTTCACACAAGTAAAATCTAAGTACAGTAAAACTCGTTTAGAACAAACATGGATATTGTGAACTCCTGAACATAGCCAAGTTATCTTGGATTCCCAGCTATATAAATTCAATGAATTCCTGATCCAAGTGACTTCATTTTAACTGAGTTTTACTGTATTTTTTCCTTACAAAACTTATATGATTTAAATTATTAAAAAAAATTCCAACAATAAATAATTCAAAATCCAGCTGCCAGAGAAGTACACTGAAAATGACCATTCTCTTCAATTCTTTTACCTAAATCTTGACTAGAATTCTCATTACCTCTGTGCCATCATAGTCCAATGCCTTCAATGCAAACTGCCCTGTCTTGAAGATTAACCACAAATCAGCCTCCACAAATCTGTAAATCAACAATTACCTCGGTATAAAAAATCCACAATATGTGTACATGGAGAGGTACTTAATTGGTTTATTTCCCTATACCTTAAAATAAACAGCTACAAAATGTATTTAGTAATCATGTATATTAAACCCTATGTAAGCAATGCATCTACCTGACAAGGACTATTTCTCCTACATCAGAGAAGAAGTGAACGATGGCCTCCACTAAGTCTTGTTCCATTTCCTCCGTTTCCACAGAAACAATGACAGTGCCATCTGGTGGACCCTGCTGACTGACTATTTCCTGTAACTTCTGCTCCTTTTTGTTTTCCACCACTTTCAACGTGTCAATATCATACAGTGCCAGCACTGGTCTACAGTAACACATAATGTCATTTGTAATTTGAAACACTCTTTTGTGAATCAATTTATAACACTCCCTGCAGATACACTCAGAATCCCTTCTACAGAAAATTTGGATTTTTGGGGGTAAAATCCGTGTTCATGAGATATTTACACTTACCTGCCTCCTTAACTATTTGCAATTTCCCTCTAGTTCCCCATACAATGCGTCGATATATTTTTTTAGAGTAACTACGGTATCACCTCCAGTTATCCCCCTTAACTATAACTCTTCAGTTTCTCTCGACGAACTTAAAAGGTTCTGACCTTTCAACTTCCTCGAGAGGGGAGGAGGGCCGGGTGAGGCAGGTAAGTGTAAATATCTCATGAACACGGATTTTACCCCCAAAAATCCAAGTTCATTTCAATATTTCCACTTACCTGCCTCCTTAACTATTTGCAAAAGAATTTGCAGCCCAGTTTGGAGGTGGGAGAGGAAAAGTAAGTGACAAAAGTACATAAAAGGTACATAATTACCTATTTTTGCTTCCCTCTCCTTGATGAATCCAAAATTGCTGCCTTGGCAAAAATGGACTGATGATCTGGAACATCTTTCAGATAAAATGATGTAAAGGTAGATTCAGATGCCCAGTGTGCTGCCCGTAAAATCTCTTCTGCAGATACACCACAGAACAAAGCCCAGGAAGTTGACAAACGTCTAGTGTCATGTGCTCTAACTAGATTCAATGTTGCTGCTTCTGCATTATCATAAGCAAAACGAACCATGCTAACTATCCATCTTGCAATAGTGTCTTTTGATGCTTCCTTGTGGTTATTCTGTTGATATGTCACCAATAACCTATTCGACTTCCGAATAGTTTTCGTTCTATTGATATAAATCTTCAATGCACGACAAGGACACAATTTTAAATCCTCTGAATCTGTGGCGAATGAATCAAATGCAGGAATATAAATAGGGTCCCATGGTCTATTTATGGTTTGAGTCTTTGCCAGGAATTCCATATTTGGTAACATTTTTATTCCTTTCCTCTCTATTCTAAAGTGACCATCATCTAAAGTGAGGCTATGAATCTCACTCACTCTTGAAGCTGAAGCTATGGCTACCAGAAAAACAGTTTTAAGAGTCAAAAACTTTAGATCTGCTGACTCTAGTGGTTCAAATGGATGTTTTGTCAGAGTTAACAAAACCAGTGGTAAATTCCAGTTCGGTGTCAACTGACGTACAGATGGGTGTTTATTAAATAAACCTTTCAACAATGAAGAAAGTTCTGTACTTGTACCAATACTGCTCCCATTCTGATGAACTATTGCTATTGCTGACTTGTATCCAGCTATAGTCTGTGGTTTACACTTTCTCACATTGAAGAGATACATAAAAAAGTGTGCTAACTCTGGTATAGATGATGTAATGGGATTAACACCCTGTTCTTTACACCAACTGTTATATATTCTGAGTCTTGCATCATAAACTGTTTGTGTAGATGTCTTTCTGGCATTTGCCATAATTTCTGCAATTTCTTCAGAAAATCCTCTTGACTTGTGTTGCAATTTGACAGTTTCCATGCTACAAGATTGAGAGTTTCTAGATTTTGATGGAAAATCTGATTGCGATTTTGAGAGAGAAGATCTGGCCACAGTGGTAATTTGACTGGCACATCGATCAGAAGATCTATTATCTGAGGATACCACGACTGTCTGGGCCACATTGGAGCAATGAGAAGTACAACACTTTGCTCTTCCCGTATCTTCTGTAAAACTTTGGGCACAAGAATAGGTGGTGGGAATGCATAAGCATAAATCCCTTCCCAGTTCATTGCTAAGGCATCTACTTGAAAAGCATTGATGTCCGGAAACGGGGAGCAATAGACTGGCAACTTCTTGTTTTGTGCAGTTGCAAACAAATCTATACATGGAGTTCCTAATTGTTGGAACAATAAATTTACAACAGTTTTGTTGAGTGACCATTCTGTCATTCGAACTTTTTTCCCCCGGGAAAGTGCATCTGCAAGAAAATTCTTCTTTCCTGGAATGTGAACAGCTCGTATTGTAATTTTGTTCTCCATGCACCACTGGAACAACTCCCAAGTTAGATAACACAGTTCTGGTGAGTGTGTCCCCCCTTGTTTGTTGATATAGCTTATCACTGTTGTGTTGTCTGACCGTATAAGGATCACTTTTCCCTTTATCAAAAACAGAGCTTCTTGAAGAGCCAACTGTACTGCCTTTAGCTCCAGCCAATTTATATGCTTCTGTTGATATTGCTGCGGCCAGACCCCTGACGTCTCCCAGTTCTCCAGGTGTGCTCCCCAACCCTGTTCTGAGGCATCTGTAATCAATGTCAGTTGAATTGGCGGATCCTGTAAAGGCATTCCTTTGAAAAAGTTTTCCCGATTCATCCACCACTGAAGGTGCTGAATTAGGATTGGCCGGATCACTATCACATGAGTAAGAGGGTGAATCTTTGGTCTCCACATTGCCAACAGGTATAACTGTATGGGACGCATGTGTAACCTTCCCATCGGAACCAGATAAATGCATGAAGCCATCAGTCCTAACAATTTGAGTATAACTACTGCTTGAGTGTGTTGACTTATTGATAAAGTCTGCACTATGTCTGAAATACTCTGAAATCTGGCCTCTGTTGGTAACGCAATGCCCTCTACCAGATTGAAATGTGCTCCCAGGTACTCTATATGTTGGGATGGCACTAGGGACGACTTCTCCCAATTCACTAATAATCCCAGCTCCTGAACTAGATGTAATACATAGTCTCTCTGTTGAAGAAGAGTTCTCTTGTCTGGATTGATCATCAACCAATCGTCTAGATACATGAATATTTGGATTACCATTTTTCTTAAGTGTGCCGCTAGAACTGCCATTATCTTTGTGAAGACCCTTGGAGCAGAACGAAGTCCAAATGGCATTGCTCGAAACTGGTAACTCTGGCCTAGAAATCTGAATCTTAGAAATTTCTGGAAATCTGTGTGAATTGGAATGTGGAAATAGGCATCGGTCAGATCCAGTGAGATTGCAAAGTCCCCTTTTTTTATTGCTTTCATTATAGGACACAATGTTTCCATTTTGAAATGTCGAGGCACTATTAACTGATTTAGAGGTTTTAGATTTAGAATTGTCCGAAGCCCTCCTTGTTTCTTTGGCACCACAAAAATGGTGCTGTAAAACCCTTCGATTTCTTGTCCTGCAGGCACAGGTTCTATAACATTTTTTCCTGACAACGTTTATTTCTGCTAAAATAACTGATTCGTGAATACCATATCTTGGTACACATGTTTCCTTGATATTTACATCGGGTTGAATCATTAATTCCAATTTTAACCCTTCCCTTAGGGTTTCTATTACCCACTGATCCTGCGTGATTACTGTCCACTTCCTGTGGAATTCTAGCAAACGTGCCCCTACCTGGGGAAACATATTTACAGACTGGCTGTTTACGAGATTTACTTCCTTGGAGTTGGAAACCCTTTCTGGTTCCCAAAGGTTCTCCTGGAAAAAGAGTTTTTCCTGTTTCCTTGTCCTGAACGAAAACTGTCCTTGCTGTGATCAGAACTTAAGGCATTAGTCTCACTAGCTTTAGTGACTTTTGCAGAATGAGCAGAGGTCTCATTTACATCTGCTTTTCTCTTCCTGCTCAACTCGGTAGAGTTCCTATTTTCTCTACTCTTGTAGTTCTTATTATAACCCTTTGATGTATTGTAAACATTTTGGGTTTCTCTAGCATCTCGTAAATTCTCTGCAGATGTATGGAGAGAATCAAAGTACTGTCCATTAAACAACTGGTTGCCAAAAATAGGTAGTTTTAGCAATTTCTTCTCCGTTGCCTTGCTTATAAAATCTACATTTTTAAGAAAAACTTTTCTTCTACTCAAGACTGAATTTGCCATCACTCTTGCTGTCAAATCAGCCATGCTTCTGAAGCAGTTGATGAGGGCTTTACGTCCTTCCACTCGATCATCCTCACATTCAGCCTCATCTAAGAAAGCTGCTATCATAGTGCCATATGAAATGGCTCTGAATAAGGCTCTTGCTGAATTGTCAATTCGCCGAAAGTCATTATCTAACTCCTTATGAAAAGGCGAAAGATTCACTTTAGATTTTCCAAAACTACCCTTCTGGCCTACCACTAATCCCTCCTCAATGTTGTCATCCAACTTTGGAGGATTACAAAAGGCGTCAAAGTCATCCTTTTTAACCATAAATGCTTTATCATCTCTGCCACGTACTGACCTATTTTTCAAATGCCCCGACGTAGCTTCTTTCTCAACCGTCTTAATCATATCAATGAGTGTTCCTTCAATAGGCATTTTAAGGAGAGACTTTTTCTTGTCACTCTTGTCTCCCTTCAATCGCGAAGAAATAAATGATTTTCTTTCATTTTCTAATGGATCCTCAGCTTCAAGATCAATATTGAGTACTTTTGCCATCTTTGAAACAAAACCGTTCCACTGTAGCGGATCAGAAGAATCTGGTGCACCAAAAGGCACCTCTACGGCCGCATCTGAATTGGTACACAAACCACCAAATGATGCATTAGAATCTATATCCTCAAAATCATTATCTCGTGCATTAACAGACAACACATCTGCAACACTGGACTCAAAGGCTGACATTTGTTCATCATAAGCCTTAAACTTGTCAAAATGAGGTCTGCTTATGGTTGCCGTTTTGGAATTTGTGGTCTCATTTCCTCTGGTCAACCTTGCCTCGTTTGTTGCAAATGCCGGTATGTTATGTTGATCATTAAAATTTTCATCAACATTCTTTTGTTTAAGTAACAATTCGACCTGCTGTCTTACTTGTTCTTGAATAATTGCGGATAAATCCACGACATCGGGTCTGTTACGTTCGGCATTCAGTAAGGCATTGTCGTTTGACTCCTGGACTGCCGCCTCCACAGACGGACTTACGTCCTGCACTGCCATGCCGTCTCCACAGACGGACTGAGGCACCTTACTGTTCATTTTAATTGTTTTCTGTACACTTTTCTCGATCATCTTCGTTATTTTATCCCGCCGTTCCTTTGACCAGGTTATACAAGTGTCACATGGAAAGGCCTCGTTACAGAGACGATGTTTGTAACAAAAAACGTGATCATCTAGAATGTTCATCTTACCCGAACATTTAGAACAGTCTTTAAACTCTTTCTCCATAATTACAACGGGATAAACGCTTCCAAAAACGCCAACATAAACTTTATTTTGCACTGTATGAGGAAAACCGCATGTCCAATATGGCGTCGAGAGAAAACTGAAGAGTTATAGTTAAGGGGGATAACTGGAGGTGATACCGTAGTTACTCTAAAAAAATATATCGACGCATTGTATGGGGAACTAGAGGGAAATTGCAAATAGTTAAGGAGGCAGGTAAGTGGAAATATTGAAATGAACTACATGTACACCCCATTAAATAATTATCTATATGTACATTTTCAGGAAAAAGTTCTTTAAAATAAGGATCTATTGAAAGTTAGTACATGTATTGAAAGTTAGTACATCAGAAAGGTCTATGGGTATTCATGTAATAATCCTATTTTAACTTTTTTTATTGATCCATTTAAAATTTTTATGAAATGTCAAACTTTTATTTTCTACTTCTATCTTATGAACTTTTTTCTGATTACTGAGTCATAAGATTGATCAATCATAATGACCTTCGATCTACACAATGCAAATAAATACTTTAAGTTGTAACCCTCCATTGCTGACTATCAAACTATACTTGCCTGTGATCTGATGTCTTTAGTTCCACTCTGTTGTATAAAATCATTTTCCCAGGATTCCAAGCTGGTCCATCCTGTAACACTGAAAACACAAATCACCCATTATGCAGTTTTTCTCACATTTCCAACTATTATTGATGCCCTGACATACCCAACAAACTAGATGGTGATTCCTTAATAATAGTTACTTACACTTTGGCTGATGGTGAATGAGGGGCCTCCTCCTCATCAGGACTCGATCCGTCCAGGCCGGACAGCGACATTTCTCACTTGAGTCGTAGTCATTACAGAACAGGTCATACTTGTAGGTCGGGGCAAAGTCTGTAGGGCCCTCACTAAAGCCCTTGAAAACCTGGTTAAAAATCAAGAGAGAAAATAACATTCATGCAGTGAATAATATCTAAACTGACACCTTGACAATCCCTTTTACTTTAACTTCAGACCTTCAATTTCATTTCCATTTTACTATTTTTCAGGTTTTAACACAATGTGTAATCTGATACCTTGTCTATTCTAATACAAAATTTGTCCCCCAATACATGTCAGATGAGACAGGTTTTACTGTATATTGATAATTGTCAAAAGACTGACTGATATATAGCTGCAGATCTGTAGCGTTATGGTTTTATATATATTTGTCTTTCACCATAACGCTACAGATCCCGTAGTGCAAAAAAGGTGCAATTTACGGCGCAATATTTTTTGCACTCTTTAGGAGAGAATTTCTCCACTTTCTAGCATTGGTCAATCAACTACCTTTCACTCCTTAATTCTAGACACACTCTGTATCCAAAATGTATAGTTTATCCACCTCCCAACCATTTATAGTTGTCTCTACAGGCAATAAACTCGCTTGAAGTGAATTTTCAGTAATCTAACAAATAATTTTAATCAAGCGAGTTTATCACTTGTAGAGACGACTATAAAGGGTTGGGAGATGGATAAAATATACAGATTAGTTCAATAATGTGTCTAGAATTAGGGAGTGAAAGGTAGTTGATTGACCAATGCTAGAAAGTGGAGAAATTCTTCCCAAAAGAGCGCAAAAAATATTGCGACGTAAATTGCACCTTTTTTGCACTACGGGATCTGTTGCGTTATGGTCAAAGACAAAAATATAAAACCATAACGCTACAGATCTGCAGCTAACTGATATAGAACTACAATTTAGATACTTTTATTTTTCCTGCAGCTTTACTTCAGAATCTGCTTTCCATGTATAAAGAAAACACAGAAAATTTACTTCTAAATGAAAATGCTAAAACAAATAAGGACAAAAATTCTAAAGCCAAAGAGAAACCAAACTAACCAATCCTTAAGCTTAAAACTTTACACAGAACAAAAATGGCATCAAAGTACTTGAATGTATGTTCAAGTAACACCTTAGAATAACTTTAAATGCAGCAGAACCCCAGATATACATAATAACTTCCCAGACTCACATTGCCAGCCTCTTTCTGGACTTTGAGTTGGTCACATGCCTTGAGAGCGCCCCAGTTCTTGTCCTCGATCAGACTCAAGATCTCCTCACGGGGGAGGTCGATACGGTAATTAAAGTCCCCACACCAGAAGACATAGTCATGGGATCCTATAGTCCTCCCCTACAGAAATCAACACAGAGGATTCATTAAGAATCTGGAATAAAGGAATAAATTGGTGAAAATATTGATTACAGATGAAAATAAATTGTATTACTCTGTGATGAAACATTGTTATTTTCCTTTCTTTATTGTTCTTACTATATGTTTTCAAAATCTAAATATGGTATATTGTACATTTTATGTATATTAAATATTTAGTACACAAGAAAAAAATAATTACAAGTGCTGTATAAAATTTATTGTTGTTATAAAAATACATGCTCTTTGCATTGGATGGCAGGTTTCGCCAAAATTACAAGTTTTTTTTATAGTAATTCTACCTCCAAGGAAAAAAAAAATTTTTAGTATACATGTATTTCTGTGTTTTACATTCCATCTAGTAAAACAATATACATGTACCAAACATCACAGAAGAAATAAATTAATTTTTGAAGATTTTTTCATGCTTTTTTTTTGTTCACAAAGAAAAAAAAACATAAGAATGTATAGATAAATTAATGAAGACTTCATGCTGACTACCAATTTCAAATTTAGATTTCATTGAAATGTAAAAACATCATGGACATGTATGCTCTTCAAAGCACTTGCAGTAAAATAAATTTCAGTGTAAAACCCTATCCTGAAAATAAATTAACTTTATTTTTGGCTTACTAGTAGGTTTCATTTTGTCACTTCTTTATCAGAAATATTACAGCGTATTAATAAATCTTTAACATGTTTAAAGACTTCTCTTTGCATAGAGTATAGATATTTTATTATATGTATATATCTTGAAATTTAGAGTGTGCTCTTAACTGTATATTTGAAGTTGTAGCTCTGAAAAGCTCATATAGAAGTCAGCAATTTATAAATTATCAACTAAAGAATAAAAGAAAGTTCTAGTTATTTCTGATAAACAGGAAAGTATTTACATGTAAATCGTTTCACTTTCAACATTTAAAATTTTTAAGAAAAAAAAAACTATAAAAATTCTTTTGTTATAATTTTTTGTAATATGACAATAGCAGTACTTATAAGTAAAATATCCTTAAAATCAGCATAATCAACTTTAAAAGCAAAGATTTTGATGAAAGTGAAATGACTTGTAGTTACAGGATTTTAAATGAATACATGTTTGCAATATTTCAGCAACCTTCCTAAGGGTTGGTGTAATCTAAAAAAAGCAAAAATTCTGCATTATTTTTTTTTTTACACATTAAACAAATACCTTCTTTCTTTCTTTCTTTTTCTTTTTTTTTTAACATATAAGCAGTGTATTTCTTTTCATTTAGATTGACATATACAGTGTTTCCAAAAATGTGACAGCACACTGCATGCATTGAAGAAATTAAAAGGAAAGAATTCATGAGTACCTAAAAAGGAGAAATCTCTCACAACATGCTTCCTTTCAAAGATCATCGCTTTGCACATATCTGTATTAAATTAATATGGTATGTGCTCACAAGAAACAAATAATTGTCTTTGACCTTTTGACCCTGGAATAAATATGTATCTATAGGCTTCTTTCCATGTCAACCTTGCAGCTTCATACCCAAATAGATTAAAAGTTACAAAATGACCTTTGTTCCAAATACTTTATACATGTACCTTAACCTGTTTTACAAAAAGGTTAAACATTGACCATTGTTACCAACTGAAACAAATTATACTTTGACCCTTGTCACCAAATAGGTGAAACATATTATATTAGTATTATCTACTACATGGTATACCTTTGAAACACTAAATTACAAGAATCTTCAATTGGACAAGAAATAGTCCCAGATATGTAACACCCTGATAACATTTAACAATAAATTCATGTAATACAAATAAGAATGAAAAAAAAAAATTACAGTTCTAATACACTATAACATAATGTTGAACATAAAAACAAACACATTGTAATTCAGTCCTTGAAAACAACCCTTTCAAACAGTCCTCAATTTTTTTTTTTGTAGATACAATATGTTGTAACCATTTTTAACACAATAAGACTTTTTGAAATTTTCTCATTATACTTCTATGCAATATGTACATACATTTGTATTTTCAACATGAAAACAAAATTAGAGAAAAACTTTTTGGGGGCTTCCCTTCACTAAAATATACTGTGTTTTGCACCTGAATTTTTATCCCTTGGCATTTGATGCACCCATTCACATAATATAAATGCAAAATAATTGGAAAAATGTTAGTAATTTCCTATCTAAAATTATTATTCTGATTACAAGCATGCATACTGAGAATAATATAATAGGAACATCCAGGTTTTCTTTATAAGTCTGAATGAAGGCCTTTCACAAAAACAACCAATGGATAATATTCAACTAAACCCATACACTCATCTCAATGACAAACAACATTGAAACGTACAACATACGATATAAATATACATGCTGAATATGTAAACAGCCTACCATACACTGTTCCTGTGTATCAACAGAATTTTTGTTTAACATGTATATTTCAATTGAAATGTTTAAAAATATTAGAGTAATGGCAATGATAAAAGAGACAGATTTTTTCTTTTTTTATATCATCTGTCTTGTATGAAAGATAAAGCAATAAATATGCAGTCAAGCCTGGTCATCTCGAACTCAATGGGAGCTGGAAAAACTGCAAGATATTAGATGATTACAGATATCCAGGGTAAAATACTAAAAGATAAAGTGGTTGGGACTTTCAAAACACTTCGACATATCCATGGTAAAAGATATCAGTGTTCGAGATACCAAAGTTCAACTGTACCTATATTTTGCTTTGATGATAATTAAGAATTAATATAAATTGATAAACGAAAGTGCATAAAGATGATAAGAATTAACATATATACCCATCTACATTAAAAAAAAGCTCTCACCATTGGGAAGCAGATTTTGCGTGAAATGTCGTGGTAGTCGCTGTTGCGATCGTTGACCTGTGACTGTCCTGCCGACAGATGAGCACAAACAAAACACATTGACGTGCTCTGATACAGAAATCGTATAGCCACGCCCCCTTTGTTACCAGCCGCACCCCCTAGTCCCGTCTTGGCAGAGTCTGTCGCAACATCCCTGTATTCAAGAAAGTATAGAATTCATTTATCTCAGGTAGTGCACATTCATGATTTATCACACTCAACAGCAAGTTGAAGCAGACAGGCACACGTAAATCACTTCTATTCGCAAGAACTTACGGTATTTTCCTGTGATTATGGGAGAAAGTCTGCTAAGAAAACATTTTTCTCCCATATACATGTATTTTCAGTTTTAAATATACATGTTACATACAACAGTAACCAGAACTTTCTCTTTTGCTTAAAAATACCAAATAACTCCAGGGGAAATAAGGTGTCGTGAAAATTTAGTGATCTACAGTATATGTCACTTAAGTTACATACTGATGTAGCTGTATTAAGAGTACCCTACCTAATGAATGGTGCCAGATGAGGCCGTATAAACACATACAGAATGACCCCCACTAACTGGACGCTGGTCAGTATCACATACTTGTGGTCACGGGAGAGAATCTTCAATAACTCCTTCTGCCATTCCCTGGCATTCGTTGTACTGTTTAGAAAGGTGATAATGGAAAAGTATTACTATTTCTGACATCATACATAACATATAGGTACTCAAACATACAGATACCATATTTTCCTGTTACTCATAATAACCAATTGTGACAACTTATGAAGGAAGAAAGCTTACCTGGCTTTCATGATGTTACTGGCATTAAGATCAACAATCTCTTCAAAACCAATGGCAAAAATATCCATAGGTCTATCCAAATCTGCTGATTTGTCAACCATTTCTGCAAATCAACAAAACAAATAATAACAGTGTGTAAAAACATTTTCAGGACACCATCAATTCAGAATATAAGATATGTTAACTTGATTTCCCTTGAAATATTCCATTCATATAGAGTCAAACATCATATCAAACTCTATGAGACAGAGGAAAAAAAAAACTTCTAGATTGCTCATGATTCGAATTATCAAAGGAAAACCACTTTAAGAGGTTGGGACTTTCAAATTACCAGTACTTTTTCCTACCCTTGGTACTCAAGATATTGGTGTTACAACTCAAAAAAAAACAAAAAGCAACTGTACTTCTTATACAAACCCTATGTATTTTCCCTTTTTACACTGTACCTGGATTCTTTTCTTTAGTAATGGAGGCAGCATCTAACAGCCAGTCTGATATAGATTCATGTTTGTGTGCGATACTCCGGAAGTGTTTCCCTCCGTTTACGTTCCAGGTCCCAATAAAGATCCTCAGATTCTCTACCTCTGTGTACTCAGAATGATTCTGGACCATTGCCTCAAGAATAGCTGGTGGGGCTGAAAGATTTTAAAAAAAGTTTTAAAAATTAACTATTGTAAAATGGAAATGTGAGCATAAGGAATATTGTATTATTTAGGGACATAGTACTAAACAACAAAGCAACAGATTTTGTAAATTCTTTAACTTGAACAAACATAACCCTACCACAAAGATTTTTTTTAAAAAACATGGAAATCCTAAAATTTTATCCCTCAAAAATATGCATGCTTAGAGTATTCAGTATTCAACCTTTGTACTCAGATTAACAAATTCTTTCTAATTTGTAATAATAGTAAATTAAATGTATATTTTAGTAATACCAATACATGAAAAAAAATCCAGATTATAAAACATTTCCGCTTTCAAAAACCTGTGGCAGATTACTACAATAACCATCTAAAAAGTTACAAACCATGTAAAATTCTTGTAGTCAGCAGTGCACGAGCCTTGTCTGCTAACTCCCCTCTTAAGGTATTGCCTAGCAACAGGATATCTATAGCTTCCTGTTTACTGTTGTCAAGGAAGTTGTTCTGAATGGTACGTGAGGCTGAGCGAGTAGCATCAGAATACTGAAAGAGTTGAAAGTTTTTTTCATATATTTTTCTGTGACTAGTGCTGGCAGTTACAAGCACAGTGTACAAATACCTCAAATAATTGTCAAAATTAGCTGATATATTAGCACAAGTATCAATAAAGGTTTTTTTTTTTCTGCTTACATGCAAAATCGTATGATACAAATTTACAGAAGAAATTCAAGCATTTTCTGTGTTTTAACCTTTGATCTGCCCCCTCCTAGAGCTCCAGTTCCAGCATATATTCTGCTGACATGGTCCCCATTAGCCCTCCATATCTGACGGTAGATGTCTACAAATCTGGAAACCATTTGTTGTTTCTCGGCCAGTCCTAAGCTCTCTAGCTGACGAGGTAACATCTGGGAAAGCAAGTATATTGTACATATGATTATTGATATACATGTATATTTGGAAAATATATATGAATCATGATGTATAAGCATGAAGATTTAAGGCCATACCAATTTCTAATATAGTTCGTCGGATTCGCCGCTTCTATTTATTACAAATGCAAATTATAATATAAAAAAAAAAATGTCCTCGCGCGCTTCCAAAAAAATCCGACTGCAATTTTTTTCTCGACTTTTTGCAACAAACACACATGTATGACAGATGCGCGGGATTTATAGTGAGATTGAAGCAGTTTGTGAAGTTTTGCACCATGTCTGTAACTGTTCATAGGTACCAGGGGTGTGCAATTAGCATCCCCTGACGCCTGGGGCTAACATTTTTAGGGGTCGGGATAGTGGTTTTCTACAAGGAGGTAGCCCGTCGGGCTAGTAAAAAATATAACTATACACACGCAATACATGAAAAGCACAACCAGTATTTTAACTCGTTTTTGGCTATAAAATTCCCAACCAGTTTATATTTTCCAGACAACATACTCCTACTGTCAATAAATCTCCATAATCTTATCCGTTTGCAGAACTACCTGACTTATTTACTTCCAAAAGCGATCGTTTTTTCCTAATCCGAATTTCCTCTATTCCTCCGTTTATGGTAAATACATGCAGCTATATCTTTAAATTATTTACGATCACTCAATCAACTGAAAGATAAGTGTTTTGTGACTCACATAAAATATATTTCTTTTTTGAATGATTTAAGATGAAAACAAAATGAATTTAATTTCATTCTAAATGAGTTAGTGCAATGATCAGAGAAAAGGAAGATAATTTATCGAAGTTCCTTTTAATTTTATTTCATAAAAATTTAAACATGACTGAATTTGATATTGAGAATTTAAACTTTGACTTTAAAAAGAATGACCTCAGTACCCTGACTTTTATCAGCAATTAATTTCTTTCTAGTACTTGATTTTTTTAATTGCACAGCACTGTGTACTATAGTTAAAAACAATGGGTACAAAGTTGTTTCATACACAGCAATAGAAATGGAAGCAGAGGAGATGTTTGAAAACATTACATTTATGAAAGTAAAGTCTTTGAAATTTGACACATTTTTACTTATTAAAAAAAATCTCCAAAAAGTTAAGAATGATAAGTTCATGTGGTATGCAAATGATATCTATCTTAATTTTTTAGGTTCAAGCTCTTTGAAATCACACTTAATTAAAATATATAAAATATTAATTATATTCGCTCGCCTCATAATTTTGAAACCCAAAATAAAAAATAATATTTATAAAAAAATTTCGCTCGCTCGCCTCACTTTTTATTTTTGAAAATCCGAAGAACTATTTTACAAATTGGTATGGCCTAATAATGATTTTAAAAGATATAGTTGCATACTGGAAGGTACCAGCTGTCAAAGATACAGTGTAGCTCAGAATTTTGATTTATGAATTTATGAATTTGATTTATGAGTATTTTCGATTTACCTCCATCCCCAGCATGGACTGTACAGCATTAGTTCTGTCCAAACAGTCTAAACAATTACTTCTCATGGTACCAGACTGAAATCTAAAACAAAACAAAAATTGAGGTTCATTCTACTCTCATATTTTTTTTTACTGCAAGGTATTCTTTGCATCTAAATTACCTGGTACAAATATATTTAGATACATAATACGGAAAATCACTTTTATTGAAGCAAAACTTTATATATGAGTGAACATGGAATTGAGAAAAAGACTATGGAAATCCAGATCTTTTACAACTCTGATGCTAAACAGTTCAAAGTAAAGGAAAGTGTGTGTTATTTTTACCTAATAAATCTAACATTTTAAACTATGGGTTTGACATGCTCTTACCTATCCCCTTGATTATCTACACTGTAGAAGTAACCAAAGTCCACCAGTTGTTTAAGAACTTTGTGTTTTAGCTTATCCAGGTTCTTTGTGCTGCCTCGACATTCCGAGTGGTAGTCAAAGTTAATCAGTGGTATTCTCTGATGAAACGTGGAAGCTTTATGGTGTTTCTGAGAAATATAAGTCATACAATTATTATCAGTGGGAAAAAAACCCACCTACATGCATGTAACTATCAACTGATAAGGATTGTCCCCCCTCCTATTACGTTTGCTCTATCACACTTGCATATGATTTCCTTCCATTTTTCAAACTTTACCCAAACACAGCTGTATTAAAAGAGAGTTAAAACTTTCTCTGTTGAACTTTTCCCATTCCAAATTTGCCAGCTGACAATATAAGGCCAACAGGGCCAAATGTTAAATGGGGCAATCTTGTTTACAATATCAATAATCCTCTTGGGACAATGTACGGATTATAAAACATACATGCACACACACAAATTTCCTTAGAAAATCTCTCCAAAACCACAGTATTTGTTATAATGACTGCACTACACAACACACTTGGTCAAACATTTGACATCTAACATTTATTTTTACAACTGTACTATTTTTAATGGATTTTGTTTACCTGGTATGCCTGACTAAGCATGTGTTCTCCCTCCTTCTGCCCAAGTAGATTGATCAGTACTTGATCGCCGTACAAGTCCTTTATCATGTTAAGATGTCGGTCAAAGGCAGGGGCTGAAGCTTCATGTCCTCGGGACATACGCACTCGATGAGACCCAACCTGTCAAAATCAAACCAATTTTTAAGAAATTTATTGTTCAGTTCAGATTCATTTTAATACAGTCATGTTATAATTCTTCCAAATTCCAACAATAAATTAGAATAAATGAACAAAAAGCTAATATTCTACTTAAATTTCTCCTTATAGTAAAACATCATAATCTCAAACTTGAAAAAGAAGGTCATTCAAGATTTCAAGGGTATAATGATTAAGAATAAGTAGATGACACATCCAAATCACTTTGAAATATTCATGGTATTTGAGATCAGAAGTTAAGGTACATTTATTTTATTTGAAGCATAATAGTATTAAGTAAGAATAAAAAACAATCCATTGTTATTACTTGGATTCCTGGCTGTTCCCAAAACAGTGGAACCGAGCCTCTGGTCTGAATAAATGAGGATATTTTCTCATCAAGGAAAATCACCTAAAACACACAAAACGAAATGTCTCTAAGAAGTAAGAAATAAAATTACAGAATATAAATTTTCAACACTTTTTTTTACTTTACAAATTAAAACCTGTTCTGTCTCCACAAAGTTGGCCACATGACCATCGTCGTTTGTCCCTCGGACATTAAATCTGGTGCCAGCTCTCTCACAGCTTAGCCGCGATATCAGGCAGGCCTTCGCTTGTCGGTGAGCGGCGTATATCGTCCTGATCTCCACACCTCCGCAAATCATCTTAAACAACCATCTGTCACAGTCAATAGCAAACCTCTGGAAATGAACATGCAGCATTCTATTCCTGAAAATAAAAATAGAATTGCTGAGTTATCATGGTGACTGTTAAGTGATTATAAATCAAAAAATATTCCTACAATACCTCAGGCACATGTTTTTCTAAAAAAATATTACAAAATTAAATTTTTGGGGAAAAAAAAATCAATTGTTTAGGTTAATTCTCAAGAACATTTTTCATTACAAACCATTCTTATACCAAGATGCATTTTCAAAACAGAGTGGCAAATAAACATGTACTTAATTAGTAGAAGATCCACTGTCAATTTAAGAAAACTGAATATAAGAATTGTAGATGTCATAAACATTCCTTCATTTTCTGTAACAATAAATTATATAATAGGCATTAATACATAATAAAAACACATTCATATCTTTGTATTACAATTTCTAACCAGAAGAATCTATTATCTGTGTCATGTTCCTGAATTTTCCTCTGTGCACACAGAGTCAGGTCCCAGGTAGTCCCTCCTGCAGACCAAGCAAAGTAGAAAGTCCCCGAATTCAGGAGTTTCTTAACCTCGGAGATCCGCTCTTCATCACCTTGGCCATTCCTCAGAGACAGGAAGTGGGTCGACGTGATCCGAAATATTTCAGAATCGCATATTTTACCCACAGACAAACAACCAGTGACGAGTACTAGGAACAGTACATTATCTTCTCCTAAAAAATATAATAACAAATCATAATCATGGTAATGTTGAAAGAAATTGTAAAGAAATTGTTTGCAATTTACACCCTTTTTAAAATGAGGTTGGTCTATTCCCAGTAAACTGAAAATATAGTTTTTTAAAATTGTTTTGATTTTGTTTTGTTTAACATTTTTTATCAGAAATATGACGGAAGGTACATGTACTTGGCCTGCTTGAATTGGTCAATATTCAATGTTAGGATGAACAAAAATAATATCTAGGTATCTTACCAATTGCAAAATTCAGGACCCCAAGACATCCATAGGCATCAAGTATTTTTGTGTACTGCTTCTTAACCAGCTCAGCCTCACTTGAATCTAAAGTGCATAAAATTAATATACATGTATACATGTGAAATGTTTATTAAACAATGTTAAACCAGAAGTAAAAGTTTTTGTCTTAGATTAAACTTTTAATTTAATAAGGTGTGTTTCATGTAAAGTAATTGCTTTCCGGGTAAAAATTAATTCAATAATACGTGCAGCACAGGTATTTTTTATCTAGCAATCAGGAAGATACTATGTCATTATCATTTCACAGAGGTACACATCGATTCAGTTTATGCACCGACTGTAAATGATTTTTCAAATAAAAATGTAACACAATTCACGCTCTTCAAACGATGAAAGTAACATATTTTTAAGTTAAAATACCTTTAAAGTTTTAGTTATGACCATCAAAATTAATAATCAACATGACTTTGTCTCATCCTTTTGCTTATTTTCATAAATCGATTACTCCTGGACGAAGTCTTTTTGAATATAAAGGTCTAATGATAAAAATAACAAGATTTTATCTTACGCAAAACTGCTAAAGCATTGGACTCCAGAAGTAATGATTCTTCGTAATTTTTGTTCTCAATAATAACACTATACGGCGGTTCTAGTTTGTGAAATATCCGGAAATTTTTAATCATCGCCATTTTCAACTTTCAAGTTTCCTCCCCTATCCCGAATCTCGAGCCCGATTTTATTTCTCAAAGTTTTTAGCTCACCTGAGCCGAAGGGTAGGGTTGAACCACAGTGGACGATCAAAGTTTTACATTATAAGAAAAATCTTTGAAAATCTCCTTCCCAAGAACAGCAAAGCTATGATTGATTAGATCTTTATGGAAGCATCCTCATGTGGTGAAGATTCTGGTGAAGATTCAAGTTTATTCAAATAAAGACCCCCCCCCCCCCCCCGGGGGGGGGGGGGTAGAGTAGGGCCAAAATAAAAGTTCAAACTCGTAGGAAAAATTCAATTCGTCAAAAATACGTAAGCATGTCTAGTTAGTGTAAATTCAATTTTTTTCAATTTATACCCCCTTTCCCTTTTAAGGCTAGGTCAGGACCAATTAAAAACTATAATTTCCTAGTCAGTGCTCAAGTGAGCGATATGGCACCTGAACTTCTTGTTAAGTAAATATTCAATGCGCATTTGCGTGAGCAGATCATTAGACCTAGTAAATTGATTGCATTGTATATACACGTGGAAACATTTAAAAATCAATACCAAAAAAACTGAGTAAAAAACCCAAGTGTAAACCCCTGTTATAAAAAAATGAAGAAAGAAAAAAGAACTAAATAAATGACCAGATGGAAAAACAGGTATGGATCGAATGAGATCCAGTACTAATATAAAAAGTCGAGTCAGGTGGAATTGGTGGTGGCTTGACTTCTACAACGGTGATTTCAACTGAGCTAACAGAAAGATTTTAAGCCGTGAAAATGTATCATGACTCCCGAGCCTGATCACATACATCTAAGACCTTTAAAGAAAAAAAATGTCTATGAGATTTCCTTAATCCCCTTCTCTTTCAAAAAAAAAAAAAAAAATGCAGGAAAGTTTTACGGATTTGGTCGTGATCGTTTGGGCGTTATTTTGTTCACCCACCCCACCCCCTCGAACAATGATTTAAAGTATAAAGTTAATTAATGTTACTGTGGTATTTCTAATAACTTCAAGATGAATTTAATGTTCCATTGAATACATCATCCATATGCGACTATCCATCAATAGTGATTTTATCTACGAATTCATATAATTTTATCTGTGATTATTATTCCTCGCCTGGTTCGGCTTGAAAAGAGGGGGTATATCTATAGTAATGAGGGTGTCTGTCCTTCTGTCTGTTCGCCCTTAGTACTTATAATTGGGAGGACTCGTCTGGTCGTCTCTTCTCATGATTACGGAATCTTCAATCATTGTGTACAATCATACACCTCCAATTTTTCCGTTTCGATCGGACATGCAGTTTCTCTATCTCAAAACACTTCAACTCCCTTTTCTTTTTATATTTGGAATGCCCATTTTTTACTCCTCCTGTACTACAAATTAAAAAAAAATCCATACTTTCACAGAATCTTCATTACGCAGTGCAATTATATGACCCCCCCCTCTCTCTCTCTCCCGGACGGATATTTGGGGTTTCCCATGTTTAGCAAAACTGCATGGACTTTGCCTATTCTCTTTGCAGAATAGTGGGCAGGCTTTCGCCCACGTGGATGTAAGTGAAAGCCTCTCCACTTCTCTAAAGAGAATAAGACTTTGCCGCCATATCTTTTATTGATACTGGAGCGGGGGCATCATTTTGCGAGGTCATATATAGTATCTCTGTAGTAAATCTATGATTCTGTAGAACATATATAATGTATGTCATAAGTACAATGTAACTTATAACCTTGATGTTCAACACCTTAAAAAATGGTTAGAATGATAAAAATGTTCTTGTCGAAATCATTATGCTTTCTAACTACGAAACATTCTCATTATGGCCAAGGCTTTGTTAGAAATTAACGAGGCATCTTATTAACAAAGTAAGATTGTTATAAAATATGGTATATTGACATACTGTTAATAGTGTCATGTGTGCTGAAACAGATTGTAATATGACAAAATACTGTTACTAAATTAAAATAAGAGCTTTCACCTCGCTCTTCATTTATTTATTCATCGGCCTTTCACTAGCTTCATATAAAAAATGCACGTAGATAAGTCAATATACCTGCTTGAAGGAGGAGAAATGTACACTATATATTTTATGGGGTATCCGTTTGTCTGTAAGACCACACGTGTCCGTTATACATTTTAGGATACCGACCATCTCTTAGCCACCACCTCTCTCTCTCTCTCTCTCTCTCTCGTACCCTTTTTGAACATTTCAGCTTCTTCTCTTTTAAACTATTGCACCGATTTCAACTAAACTTGATATGTGGCATCAATGTCTGAAGTGGTATAAAATTTATGCTCCCTACCCTTCCGGGTGAGACTGAGGGGTGAAAGTAAAATACACTATAAAATTAGTGCTATATAAAAAAAATTCTACTCCTGTAGCTTTGAACTCTCTACTAAAACTGAAATTCATTACCCCCAAAAGATGCACAATGGCGCACTATGCATAGTAAAGACTCTGTGAATTAAAGTAAAATTGGAATTTATTCAATGGTAGAGGAGAGAGAGAGAGAAATTAAGAGAGAAGTATCTCAAACGTATAAGGAAGCCTATTTAGAACATAGCAAAACTCATAAGAATTTAATTTAACGCACCGACAAAGTTAAAACAAATTTTGCTCAATAAAACATCGAATTCGGTATAAAATATACATGTACATGTACATGTATATGTAATTGGTTATAAAAACTTGTTGAATTTGATATGTCCATTTTTTTTAAACAACAAAAGAGTATTTTTTGAAACGAATTCCAAACCAACAGTTACTTACAGAGAAGAAACACTCTGATAAGATAGACAACTCTTACTTACTGAGGAGAAACACTCTGATAAGAGAGACAACTCTTACTTGCAGAGGAGAAACACTCTGATAAGAGAGACAACTCTTACTTACTGAGGAGAAACACTCTGATAAGATAGATAACTCTTACTTGCAGAGGAGAAACACTCGGATAAGAGAGATAACCCTTACTTGCAGAGGAGAAACATTCTGATAAGAGAGAGAAAACTCTTACTTACAGAGGAAAAACATTCTGATAAGAGAGATAACTCTTACTTACAGAGGAGAAACACTCTAATAAGAGAGATAACTCTACTTGCAGAGGAGAAACATTCTGATAAGAGAGACAACTCTTACTTACAGAGGAGAAACACTCGGATAAGAGAGATAACTCTTACTTACAGAGGAAAAACATTCTGATAAGAGAGATAACTTACTTACAGAGGAGAAACATTCTGATAAGAGAGATAACTCTTACTTACAGAGGAGAAACACTCTGATAAGAGAGACAACTCTTACTTACAGAGGAGAAACACTCTGATAAGAGAGATAACTCTTACTTACAGAGGAGAAACATTCTGATAAGAGAGACAACTCTTACTTACAGAGGAGAAACATTCTGATAAGAGAGATAACTCTTACTTACAGAGGAGAAACACTCTGATAAGAGAGACAACTCTTACTTACAGAGGAGAAACACTCGGATAAGAGAGATAACTCCAACTTAGAGAGGAGAAACGCTCTGATAAGGGAGATAACTCTTACTTATAGAGGAGAAACAATCTGATAAGGGAGATAAGTCTTACTTACAGAGGAGAAACACACTGATAAGGAAGAAAACTCTTACTTACAGAGGAGAAACACACTGATAAGGGAGATAACTCTTACTTACAGAGGAGAAACATTCTGATAAGAGAGAAAACTCTTACTTACAGAGGAGAAACACTCTGATAAGAGAGATAACTCTTACTTACAGAGGAGAAACATTCTGATAAGAGAGAAAACTCTTACTTAAGAGGAGAAACACTCTGATAAGAGAGATAACTCCAACTTACAGAGGAGAAACACTCTGATAAGGGAGATAACTCTTACTTACAGAGGAGAAACAATCTGATAAGGGAGATAAGTCTTACTTACAGAGGAGAAACACACTGATAAGGAAGAAAACTCTTACTTACAGAGGAGAAACACACTGATAAGGGAGATAACTCTTACATACAGAGGAGAAACACTCGAATAAGGGAGATAACTCTTACTTACAGAGGAGAAACATTCTGATAAGGGAGATAACTCTTACTTACAGAGGAGAAACACATTGATAAGAGAGACAACTCTTACTTACAGAGGAGAAACACTCTGATAAGGGAGATAACTCTTACTTACAGAAGGAGAAACATTCTGATAAGGGAGATAACTCTTACTTACAGAAGGAGAAACATTCTGATAAGGGAGATAACTCTTACTTACACAGGAGAAACAATCTGATAAGGGAGGTAACTCTTACTTACAGAGGAGAAACAATCTGATAAGGGAGATAAGTCTTTTTACAGGAGAAACATTGATAAAAGAGACAACTCTTACTTACAGAAGGAGAAACTCTATGATAAGAGAGACAACTCTTACTTACAGAGGAGAAACTCTATGATAAGAGAGATAACTCTTACTTACAGAGGTGAAACATTCTGATAAAAGAGACAACTCTTACTAACAGAAGGAGAAACATTCTGATAAGAGAGATAATTCTTACTTACTGAGGAGAAACACTCTGATAAGAGAGACAACTTTCACAGAGGAGAAAATAATCTCTCTTATTTCGGTAGAAGACATTCTGACAAGAGAGAAAATCTTTGATCACATATGTGAATTAACCGAAAACAGCGATTGGACTGATTGGACTGATTGATCTTGACCTATCTACACGCTGATAAATCACAAAAGTGAAAAAAATCAAAGAAACCAATTATCTATGTAAAGCCACGATAGAAATATTTTTAGATAAATCATGTGACAAGTTATTTTACTCTTTAAAGAAATGTAAAAATCATTTTTTGAGAAAAAAATTATAATAAAATTCTAATGCAAGCATTATATTTACTATGCAGGTTTAAAACAACATTAAGGGAAAATAACAGTAAGGGCAAGCTAAGGGAGACCCGTTATACCAAGACATCCTCACTATGGTGAGTGTTCAGAAATCCATGACAACAATGACTTTATCGGTGATCGTGCTAGTCCATGCGAATGCTGATGTAACAGTCATGAATATGGAAAACAATTTTAAGGGAACAACTGACTCAACATACATATCAATCAAGCCAGAACCCCTTGACGGAAACACTGAATTTAACCAGGACCCGTACACAACCATGGAATGGACCAAGGTAAATTACACGCAAAACACCACACGTAGCACTAAAGTGTATAAAACAACAGAATATAAAACATCCACATGTTCCAGCTGGGCTGAAGACAACAATGGTAATTCAGCATACAAATTTACAGACCTTCATCTCTGAATTCGATTTATTTGCTTCATGAAGCCATGATGGGTGTTGGAGTTGTTGTCATGGTAACAAATTCCCTAGTAATGGTGGCTTCTGCAAGAACTCCGAAATAACATGAACTATAACCTCGTTATGGGCTTGTCCCTGAGCGACTTTCTGATGGGGTGCACCTCTATTGTATATTATTTATTTTTATTTTTGGCTGGAAGTCGGTTGCTCTTTCCAGAATTTGCTGGGGCTCTAGTTTGGTGCATCATGGTAAATTTATGCGCCACAACTAGTTTGCTGATCATGTCGCTTTTTCAGACTTTTTGTATTAGATTTCATGGGTTCCTTGTTCTCTCGGAAAATGCCTGGGCACAACTTCTCTTTGATGGCAATCGGAAATATTACATTTACGCCATAAGCTGGGCTACAGCAGGCACCCTCTTTTCATCGCTCATTTCCCCAAGCAGAGACCAATCCAAATGCCTTTTTTCAACCGTCTTTGGTGGAAATCAGAACATTGCACGTCTGATATTGTATTCTCTAAGCGCAAGTCTCATCTCATGGTACTGACCCTAATTTTCTATGTCCTTACTATCTATCAGGTGAGGAAACGATACGTGTATATGTCAAATGGCACCAGAAGTAGGAAGATGGAAGAAATAAAGCGAAAAAGGGTCATCAAGTCAATGACATTAGTGACCAAGATCCTCTTAGCCCTGTTTATGTTTACTGGGCCATTCAATACTCGTATTACTCTCAAGGAGTTACCATCATCAGCTTAGCAGCGGCTAATTTCAATTCCATTTTGAGCCCGATCATATATATTGTTCTCACATTAAGCAACTGAGGAATGAGCTGAAATTGATATTTCGTTGTAAGACAAAATAGGGATGATCCAAATCAAAGTTCATTGGTAGTTTTTAAAAAGTTTTTAGGCGGTTTAATTAAAACAAGAGGCCCATGGGCCTTATAGGTCACCTGAGCATTATGCAACAACTTTCCTGTGATTGAATTTGATTCATGTTTTAAGCCAGATGCTATGCTATTCACAATTTTGAAAGAGGCACCATTGATCATCATAACAATACACTTAGCAGTTGCTTAGTTTGTTTACTTAATACCCATACGCAGGGTAGGGGAACAAAAAATGCATTTCAAGTAATCAGTAATATTCAGCAATAATCAGTAGTGCCCCTACCACACATGAACCTCTAACCCTTAGGCCTTGATATTTGATTAATACCAAGGAGCAGATTTCAAACCATTCATTCATTTTCAGTATATAAGTACAGCCCCCCCCCTCTATGGTACCCCTGACCCTGGGGCCTTAAAATTCACAATTCTGGAAGAATAGGGCCCTTGTCCATCATAACTATATAGGTAGTTCATCTGCTTAATACCCTGGAGCAGAGAAGAAAATTTTCAAAGATTTAATGTATTTTCACTATATAATCAATAGAGCCCTGCCCTAACACCAGAACCCCTGACCCTGGGGCTATAAAATTTACAATTTTGGAAGAGGCATTCTTGCTCATCATAACTATGTACTTAGTTAGTTTATTTAATTCCTAGGAGCAGAGAAGAAGATTTTCAAAGAATTCATGTATTTTCACTATATAATCAATAGAGCCCCGCTGTACCACTAGAACCCCTGATCCTGGGGCCATAAAATTCACAATTTTGGTAAAGGCACTCTTGCTCATCATAACTATGCACTTAGTTAGTTTATTTAATACCCAAGAGCAGAGAAGAAGATTGTCAAAGAATTCATGTATTTTCACTATATAATCAATAGAGCCCGCCCTAACACCAGAACCCCTGACCCTGGGGCCATAAAATTCACAATTTTGGTAGAGGCACTCTTGCTCATCATAGCTATGCACTTATTTAGTTTATTTAATACCCAGGAGCAGAGAAGATATCGATTTTCAAAGAATTCATGTATTTTCACTATATAATCAATAGAGCCCCGCCCTAACACCAGAACCCCTGACCCTGGGGCCATAAAATACACACTTTTGGTAGAGGCACTCTTGCACATAATAACTATGCACTTAGTTAGTTTATTTAATATCCAGGAGCAGAGAAAAAGATTTTCAAAGAATTCATGTATTTTCACTATATAATCAATAGAGCCCCGCCTTAACACCAGAACCCCTGACCCTGGGGCCATAAAATTCAAAATTTTGGTAGAGGCACTCTTGCTCATCATAACTATGTTAGTAAATTGTTTATTTAATGACCAGGAGCAGAGAAGAAGATTTTCAAAGAAATAATGCATTTTCACTACCTACTTATTTAGCCCTGCCCTAGCACTAGAACCCCTGACCCCAGTGCCATGAATTTCACAATTTTAGTAGAGGACTCATTGCTGATTACAATCATGCAAACAGTTTGACTGCTTGATATCCAGGAGTAAAGAAGAAGATTTTTAAAGAATGCATTAATTTTAGTTGTTTTGGCCCCACCCCTCGGGCCCCAGGGGGGTAGGGATCATGAAATTCACAATTTTTGTTCCCCTTTACCCATAGATGCTTTGTGCCAAATTTGGTTGAAATTGGTTCAGTAGTTGCAGAGAAGAAGCTAAAAATGTTCAAATGTTAACGCACGACGACGGACGAAAACAGATAGCAATAGGTCACCTGAGTTTACACAGGTGACCTATTAAACTATGAAAATATAAGATGTTTATGTGAAACATAAGAGCCCCGTGTAAGGCAGCTCAAGACCAACGTTTTTCGATGTAAGTCGAGTTCAAAGTCGTGAGTTATAAAATGTTGGTACACAAAGAAAGGTATTTGCACCAGCCATCCAAAAAATATGGTAAAGGAAAAAGTTTTTCAATTAAAAATAGGCTGTACGTGAAGATCAAAATCATAAAGACACCAAAAGTACCAAGGGAAAGATCATCTCCAAAAAAATACATAAGTGAAATATGAAAGCCCTACCACCAAACGATCAAAAGTAAAAGGCAAGGCCATTTTGTTAAATGTAGATCAGCGCGCAAGGTCATGGGTAACAAGAAGCGTTGCTAAACAATGATGCCCGTATGGCAACTCATGGCGAAAGTTTAATAGTTTTTCAATTGCAAGTCAAATTCTGACATATGTTCAAGAGATCAAACAAAAATGTACCAGATCAAATCAAAAACTGGCTTTCTTACAAATCAGAACAATTTCTACAATGATTTAGTAATCATTTATTGATACAAAGTTTTTACTCTTGCTGTGTACAGAAATTTTAATCCTATATTTGTAAAATTTTCTTGCTGATCCCTGAACATTCTTAGTTTTTGGCGTGTTTTTTTTTTATACCAAGAAAATATATTTTTTTTTGGTAAGTGAAGTTTGTTGTTCAGATCTTTTTGTACTTGATATATTGTTTTTATTTTTTCTTCAGTTTGAATTACATTGTACACTGAAATGTGTATACTGATAGGCAACATCTGATCATTATTGTATATATGCATGTAGTATTGAACTTGTAATAAAATGTTTTTTATTTCATGTGCATAATTGTATCCAACTGATGCTTATACATCTAATATAATGTTACAAATATCATATTTATTCTACTGTAACTGAATTAATCACCGGGCTGCCTCATTTTTTCCTTAGAAAATACATCAATAAATGTTTTACCTCTGAAACCCCCCCCCCCAAATAATAATAAACTGACCAATGAAGTAAGCATCCCCCTTTAACAAGGACACTTCTAATTTGCTTTCAGTATACAGCACTGTAGGTGTACTTTTTCCATGGGGTCATAATTTCTGTTTAATCCATGGATTAAAAATTACACAGATTTGTTGGATTGCATCATCACACCTTACATGCAAGTAACCTGGGACAAATTTCTATGAAAATTTATAACCGTGCACATAGCATTTATAAATCAATACTACATGAAAACAAATTCTGCAGTATTTTATATGCTTGCAGATGTTCATAAAATAAATATTACAATATATTTAATACTAATTAAATGATCTGTGTACAATATTTTTATCTTTGTAATTTTTCAATGTTTTAAATGGTCTGGGAGTATTACCACAAAGATAAAATCTCGTTCTTATACTGGGCATGAGAATGAATACATAAATCAATGTACTATAAAAATATTAATGTCCTAAACATAATGCAATAACAACAATATCATCAACAAAGTTTGTTTCACATAAAAATGCCTCAATGATTTTTTGTTTAAATATAATCCCTGAAATGTTAATTATTCCATATTTCTAAAATCTAAGGCAAGCATGCTTACTATATATTCCCTAATCATAAATGGTGAATTCATCATCACATCATTTAGGTAAGAGCACCATTTGGAAAATAATGTTACTCCCATTTATTTTTATGGATCTGAAACACATTTAAAATTTTATGGATCATCCATCCACTCATGAATTATTGTTTTGGAGATTAGACATTTAAGGGCCATCTCATGATATCAAGTACTTGCTGAAAGTGAGAAATCTACAGTACACAGAACCATCATCACATAAAACTCTTCCAGCTAAACCCCACATTCAGTGCCTTTGGTTTGGCTTCTGTTTAAATCTCAACATAAGGTACCCTCCAATCCTGAAGATGAAGATAAAGGCAAACAATGGCAGAATGTATGTCCAGTATGGCTGACTGACCCCGTAAAAATGGAGCACCTCATTGGACGGGATAGAGGTCGCGTTACTGAACAGACAAGTACTGAACTGGGACTCTGATACTGACGTCTTGATGGCACAACTAGAAATGAAAGAATAAATTTACAGAGAAAACAGTCAAAAGCAATGTCATTGCTTTATTATAATAACCAAAGAGATTCTTTGTTATGCCATAAACAAGAATGATGTCTTGAAATTCCTATTTCTTCTTCTAAACTGAATTTGGGATCCACAAAGTAATCAAAATATCATTGAATAATAATAAATGTTGAAGATTAAAAAAAATTACTTTATATTTGGTCCATCATAAAATTCCAGATACATCATAGCACTAAATGTATACTGCAGGAAGGACAGGTACTTGATCCAATCCAACCAAAAAGGCAGGCTCCTGGTGTAAAAACCACCTTAACAAAATGTGAAAAAAACACCATAAATATTTAAATAATATGACATGTTCAAATATAAAATTTTCAGCAATCATTTGATAGAGGCTTTTTCTTCTCGGTTAAGGTATGAATGTGAAGTAATAATACCCAATAACATTGTTGCCATGATGAAGATGGTGGCCTGAGTCATCCCTTTCCTGATGTCCATGCTGACTATTCCCAGAAAGAGCCCCACACTCTGTATTAAAAACAAACATCAGCATTATCGTAACACTATGGTGGCGCAATAGCAAACTTAAGGTATGCAATCACTCTGTTCAGCCAAATAAAAATCTTCTTTAACACGTATACTGATAATTTTTAAAAGTATCTGATTTATTCTCAAAATGCTCACAAGTTCATCAGACTTTGTGTGACAAAAGACAGAAATGACCTTTCAAAGTGATAGCTTTTCAAGTGGAAAATTTTTCTTGAAATAAAAAACTAAACTGATAAATTTAATGGAGGCACATGTACATATACTCACCTGACCAGTCACAGCATGTATAAACAGTGTTCCCAGTGTGGCAAAGTATGACAAAACTCCATTAAGTCCAACAGACCAGTAAACAACAGTGATGAAGACCAAAGGCTGTATGACTATGAGCACCAGTTCGCTGGTCATTTTAGCCAGATAGTACGCTGAGAGTCGGTACCAACCAGCTTGTCTCTCCTTGTTTATCACAATTCTCTCAAAGGGAACTAAAAAAGAAAAGTAGCCTTATATTGCTTACATCAAGTAGCTATACAGAACAATTCTGTTACAGCAAAATGTTGTTTATAATAAGAGATCAACTGATGTCTGAAGGCACACTCATTTTGGCATTAAACTATTATTATCCCTATCAAACATTCTTTGTCTCTCACTTACAAGGAATAATTTTTAAAACACCCCTGTCATTTCCTTACGCTAATTGTTGGGGGAAAAAAGCTCTACCCCCCCCCCCTCCTTATAATTACAAAGAATACTTACAGGAGGTAACTGTGTCAAAGAGGGGAGTGAATCCCCAGTGCATGGACATGTAAAATAGCTGGAAATAAGAAATTACATTTTAATTCAATTTAAAAAAAACACATATGTTGTCTATATTACTATTCTGTTTTTTATCAAAGAGTAATTACACCCTGAAAATATCTTTATCTGAAAATTCTTATTTTCACTTCCTTATTGAACAAAATAACTGCTTCTTTTTAAAAATTATGAATTGCATTTTATATTCCACCCTTTTAACCAAACCCCCGCAAAAAACCTAAAATTGGACTAAAATAGGACGAAATTGGTTCAGTATTCTGTACATGCACATGTTCATAAATTGGCATATTCAAAATTTATAGCACTATCACTTGGTATTGAGTTCTTGGCATATTCTTGATTGTATATTATGATTTATTAGTGATATTCATGAATTAATGCAACATTGTCCACACCAAGGCCACTGAAATATGAAGCCTTCACATACAGTATACTTCCAACTGAAAGAAGATATTAAAAAAGTTTGGAGCATCAGATAACGTACCACCCCCAATCTGTCTCTTAGTGTCTCTTCAGTTCTTGGTAACTGGAACCAAATCAAGCTCACAATAATGGTCAGCACCAGAGTTTCTATCAGTTTAAATTTGTTAAATAACTGGGACTTTGACGTCTTGAATGTTCTGAATGTTAGTTGTGTGTACTGTGTGATGAAGCCAGTAGGCCACTTTTTCTCATGGAGTGGGTTTGTGGATGAACTATCCTCCGTTTTATCTAATTCCATTAAACTGACATGTACACTTTCTTTTTCTAAAAAGAAAAATTACAAGTTCAGCCCATTTAAAGCATTATATTTAAAAGAAAAAAATGTGAAAAGACCAAGTATTACAAAAAACATTGATTAGAAATAATGGGTACATGTACTATAACAAGAGGCCCAGGGGCCACATTGCTCACCTGAGCAAATCGGCTAGGAAAAAACACAAATCAAATTAGAACTGAAAAGTTTACTGAAGGGGGGGAGGGGGGAGGCTTGAATTTAATACTTCTTTAGAACGCCTTCATATTAATACAGCATATGACTTTGCTGTTCTTGATATAAAAAAGATTTATTTTTTCCTATACTATCACTAATTATTGCTTTGAAGTACTCTAGAAGACGATTTTCCTATATATCCCTATGTAATAAGTTTCATCAGCCATTGTGGCCCCATCCTACTCCTGGGGGTCATGATTTGAAGAAAGTTGAATCTACACTACCTGAGGATGCTTCCATATGAGTTTCATTTTTCCTGGCCCAGTGGTTCTTAAGAAGATTTTTAACGATTTTCCCTATATACTCCTATGTAAAACGTTGATCAACCATTGTGGCTCCACCCTATACCCAGGGGTCATTATTTGAACAAACTTGAATCTAACACTACCTGAGGATGCTTCCACATGAGTTTCATCTTTCTTGGCCCTGTGGTTCTTGAGAAGAAGACTTTTAAAGATTTTCCCTAGTATATACTCCTATGTAAAACGTTGATCAGCCATTGTGGCCCCGCCCTACCCCCGGGGTCATGATTTGAACAAACTTGAATCTACACTACCTGAGGATCTTTCCACATGAGTTTCATCTTTGCTGGCCCAGTGGTTCTTGAGAAAAAGATTTTTAAAGATTTTCCATATATACTCCTATGTAAAACGTTGATCAACCATTGTGGCTCCACCCTATACCCAGGGGTCATTATTTGAATAAACTTGAATCTACACTACCTGAGGATGCTTCCACATGAGTTTCATCTTTCTTGGCCCTGTGGTTCTTGAGAAGAAGATTTTTAAAAAATGCCATTAATTTTTCACTAATTCATAATTATCTCCCCTTGGAAAAGGGCGTGGCCCTTCATTTGAACAAACTTGAATCCCCTTTCACCTAAGGATACTTTGTGGCAAGTTTGGTTGAAATTGGCTAAGTGGTTCTTGAGAAGAAGATGAAAATGTGAAAAGTTTACGACTACGACAACGACAGACAACGGACAAATTTTGATCAGAAAAGCTCACTTGAGCCTTCGGCTCAGGTGAGCTGAAAATGCATAATTGCTACCATTGAAAGGTGGTTCCACAATGTCCTCAGAGTATGTAGGTCTTGATTCTATGTTTTCATCTATAATATGTCCACTGCTCCTTAATTTAGCTGGCCAATCAGAACTGTTCCTGCAAGTATACAACACATTTTCTTGAGGAAAAAAGAAAATGTTTTAGAAAACAATTTCACTTAATATTAAGGTTCATAGACCCTCTGTAAAGAGGGATTACTCTTACAAGTGTAATGGTTCTGGCCGTGGATATCGGCCTGGATAGCTCAATCGGTAGAGCACCTGACTAGTGATACAGGGGTCCCGGGTTCGATTCCCGGTCCAGCCATGCATTTTCTCCTTTCCTGTTAAGATTTGGTGCCGTGGAATTGCAGGTGAAAGTCCTGCCAGGGGCAATAAGAACTTGGGTTGTGTCTTCGAGGGCGAAGACCATTTAAGGAGGGAGGATTAATATTTTTCATTAATGGTTTTCTGGCCGTGGATATCGGCCTTTGGATAGCTGCAATCGGTAGAGCACCTGACTAGTGATACAGGGTGTGAAATGCTATTAAAATATATAAGTCCTATAGGAAAAAATTAACCAGCCATGCATTTTCTCCTTTCCTGTTACACAAGTATACATATATATCAACTAATCTTGTTTTAAAATTATGAAAGGTCACTTCTGTCAGTTTTTGCTGAACAGGGTATGCCGAAAATGCATGTTTTGTAATTTTTGGGGCAAGTGTTTAAATGAAAATCTTCTATGAGTAAACAGTACTTCTTGAAAATGCAATTCATTAAATGGTCAACAAAATAATTCTACTGCTGTATTCTCACAATGCATTGGAGATCTGTTCTATATCTTTAAGACATAGAATACTATGACACAATAAATATTCCTGCCTACCTTATTTGGTCCATGGCACTTATGATTTTTAATCTTGTTTTATCATCTTCTGTAAGTTTTTCCACTAAAAATGCACAAGAATAAAACCATCATAAAGTATATAAAAACAAAAACTCACAAATCAAGCACTTCAAGTTCATGAAAAAAATATGCCTATATGACCAATCTGCTTGATTTATACACTTAATCCTATAACTATAACTATGTGAAAAACAGTTCATTTTTTAAAAATATTTTATAGCTCTCTTAAACTAACAAAAATACCCCCAATTATTGAATTTTTGCATCAAACATTTGTTTTATATTCTTTTACCTTTCCATCACATCATTTTGATGTGACATTAACATATATGTAAATTTCTCTATGCATATTTCTACACATAACTATACACAATAATAGCATTCAAATCAATTTCATGATTTTTTTTTTTTTTAACATAGCAAATGTAAATATTTGTCACCGGGTTAACAGGTGCCTGAAATCGGGTCTCAATAGCTCAGTTGTTAGAGCGCTGGAACGGTATGCCAAACGTTGGGCACCAATTGTCACAGGTGGTGAAAAGTCAAGTCTTAACCGGGACTCAAACCCAGGGCCTCTGGCGTACCGTGCCAGCGCTCTAACCACTGAGCTATTGAGACCCGATATATTGACTGACTTTCACGCACCTGTTAACCCGGTGACATATTTATATGTATAATCATAATATTTTTCAAAAGGAACACTGTCATGTTTTGAAAAAATATGAGTAGGACAATTACGTATAAAATCTGCTGGGTTATAGTGTGGTGCCACAGGAATGTCAGCTTTGTGGAAAAAATCGACCACTTTCTCTGTATCCCCATAGTAAGCCAACTGAAATAACCACAATAATGAAAATATACAAAATTATGACACTCAAAGACAATTTTTTTTTCTATGAGTAGGTGGAAGATGCATATATAGGGAAAGAATTACTGTGCAAAATTTCTAAACAAGGTAATATTGCTTTTCCCATTATATGTATTTGATATTCACTTTTAAGTATCATAGTTTTCATACATATTATTATATAAGCCTTGGTGACTTCTTAATCAGTAAATTAATTGATGGAATGACAGTAAATGAAATTTAAAATTGTTAAAACAAGCATAAAAGACAAGACTACCAATGGTTATACATATAATCTTTGAAGGTTTAATGACAAGGAAAATGAACAAAGAAAACATAAACAAGTCATTTTCAAGTTAGTAGAAAAATTAACAAGTCATTTTCAAGTTAGTAGAATGAAGGTTAGAGAGTTACCATGATAAAAACCAAACATGTTAGGTGCTGTAAAAATCACATGCACAGTCAGTACACGTGTCAAAATCTACAACATAAAAGTGAATGAGTTAGTCTCAAATAAGCATGTCAGGAAATACATGACTGTATAATTAAACTGAAGCAATGGTTCATCTACATGCATCTAAAGCACACAGCCGAATTTTACCAGGTAATATAAATGATATTTTTGCTTTTAACGAAACTAATTAAAAACAAAACTAAAAAAAAACGACACAGTCAGAGAGAGGCTTAAGCGAATTAATGTTTCACAACAGAAGTACAGACATACAGACAAGTTACAGGTGCTTTAAATTAATTCTTAAATCTTTAGAATTTACTTTGAAAACTTTTTGAGTACTTGTGTTACAACAACAGTGTCATGAATAACAATTACTAGTAATGTGATCCCCGTATGGCTCCTGTTTATTCATTCATTCATTTTATTTAGGGCCTAATAAAGGTTTACAAACATGCTGGAAGGAATAAAAATCTCATGTTTTTTTTTTTGAAGGGGAGGCATATTACCTCTCCGCCAGAGATAAGCAATAGTTTGTGGAACTGGTAGAAGATGTAGCTGGAGGGTTGATGAATGGTTGTGATGACTGTTTTCTTGTGGTCTCTGGCGTAGGACTGTAGCATTTCAATCAGACTGAAGGCCGTGCTGTAGTCCAGACCTGATGTAGGCTCCTGTCAATGAAAAACAAATACAAGAGGCTCATGCCCATAAGGCTAACCTGATGTGGGCTCATGTCAATAAAAAACAAATACAAGAGGCTCATGCCCATAAGGCTAACCTGAGTCATCTTCAAATGAGATATCAACCTTGCAATGACTTTTACCCAAGTAAGTGATAAATATGCAAAACACATTTCCAAACTGGAAACTAATTTTAGTTTGTGATATAGATGTTTCTCATAATGTAATTGATGCTTCAGTCCTGTACTTACATCCAACAGAATCATGACTGGGTCAGTAACAAGCTCACAGGCAATGCTGGCTCTCTTCTTCTCTCCCCCAGACAATCCCCTCACCCACACATCACCCATAACTGCCAGGAAAAATGAGGATACACATCATATATCAAACATACAGATACTGGGGCAATAATTATCATCAGATTTTACGGCAGTCTCAGGTCAAGGTCCATAGTCCACTGATAGCTCTCACCAAGAATGGGAGATGATATTGGACATTTTGGCCTTGGTTAGCAACAATAATTTCAAAGACTAAGAGGCTTAATTACGGACCATTTCAAAATTCAAGATAATTATAAATTGATTAATATATAAAATATTTTACTTTTCTATCAAGAATTATTTACGTTTAACAGACTCGGCATTGTTTGTTCTTTAAATAATCAATCAAATATGTAGTTTAATCAACCAATTTTTAGTGTTAAATACAGCACTTACTTGTATCTACACATCTGGATAAATCTAAATCCTTGATAATTTCATCCACTTTGGATGTGATCTGCTCATTGGACATTTTATCTGGTAGTCTTATTTTGGCTGTAAACTGCAAAATATGAATTACTCAATTAATCACTTGTATTTTAAGTGAGACCTGACTACAACAAAGCTATATGCTCCTGTCTTGACTTGCACAAACACAGTTGAATACCTTTGTTCCCCATTCTTTTTCAAATTTCAATAAACTCAACAAAAATGTTTGAGGTTCCTAAACTTAGATGGAACATTTTATTTTTAAGAGGATGGTTGTACATTAATAAAACCTTTATAATTTACCTGCAGTGTCTCGCGGAGTGTGAGGCTTGGGAAGAAAATATCCTGCTGCAAGACGTAACAGATTTTTCTCCCCAGGTCCTTGGAAATGGGGTGTCCATTCACAGTTATGGTTCCTGAGGACAGAGGGGTGTGGCCGGCTAATGTGTTTAACAAGGTGGACTTTCCTGCACCTGAAACGAAATTTCAAAATCAATAAACTACACTTGCTTCTTAAAGAATCTAAACTTTGAGCAGTTCAGAATAAAAACCCTTATTTTTACAGAAAGAAGTGTTTCAGATGGTTCTTCTTTCTTTATACAGTAAGACAATGGTCTAATCAGGGTGTACTGTATTCCAATATCTTGTCCATAAGGATGTAAATTCAAACTTAAAGGTCCCTTCAGTTAATTCCATCAAATAAATAATTGTTGGCTAATCTGAAATGTTCAATCTATGAATGGAATTTTTATTAAAGCTTTTTTGTCCAGATTTCACGGTTTTCACCCTAATTATAATTTTGATAGTGGATGCTCTTTGTAAACCCATATGTCTTTCCCAAAGATCATCTGTCTTACTCTTCATCATTTGAACAATGTTGAAACATAAATCTATACACTTAATGAAAATCCTAGGTTGCATTAAAACAATATCTTGTTTAATTAAGCAGGGCAAAGTTAAGTAGACAGTAGAGTTTATACCTTTGAAGTTACATTAAAATTGCATGTGATTAAGAAGAAAAAAATGATTTAATATGATTAATTTCTTACCACTAGGCCCCATAATGGCCAGCAACTCTCCTGGACTGGCCAACCCGCTGACATTGTTTAGAATCAGTCTTTTGTCCACCTCCACATTTATATTCTTAAATACCAGCTCCATAATCGGTACTGAGGTCAAATAAGGTCAGCTACCATCCACAGTGACATAGGTCAACATTCCGAGCATCATTCCGGGTAATTAGCCACTGGCAGGTCTGCTGAATTTTCATGATAAAATTTAAAAAAAAATCTTTAATTTCCTACAATAAACAAATGTACGGGTAAACTACAAAAAAATAGGGGTGCACAGTCGGCCTATTTTCTGATGTATCATTACTATTAAAAGCTACTTCCTGGAACACTTATTATCCAATAGATGCATATAACCACTTGTATTGATCTTTTTACCTTCATGTAATATTAAGTCCTATAATTACAAGCAAGATCCTGTGTACTTTTAAAATTAATGCATGAACCCATATAACATCTGCCTACATGTATATTCAATGAGTGTCTAGATATGCCACTACATAAACTCTCTGTTTAAATGTTAGTTTAAAGAGGGTGCTTGAAAATCAATGTTATGCAGTAATGCTACCTTAACTTAAATATATTCAATGTACTTGAAGTTCATGCTTTAATCAGACACAACATTTGCTGCAGAATAAACAATTTATAAATGGAAAACTCACCTGTCACAGCAGAGCAAAGAAAATGTCAATATTTCTCTCCACTTCACATCAGCATTTCAGCAACATAGTGTGTATCTGTAAATACAGTAGAGATTAATGTATTAAGAATTAATGGCCAGTGGAAAACGTCACGTCCCAGTTACCCTGTCACACCTTAATTTAAACTGCTAAATAAACATTGTTAACTCAAACATTGTATGTATCAACTTTACCTCGGCTGCTTGTGTATACAAATTATACATAACTTGAAATTATATATACATACTCTTTCTCAAATTTCAACTTAATTTCTACTGTTATCTAAATAATTTTGCATAACATCTGAGTGGATATTTAATAGAACTTATGGTGTCACTCAAATTTTGAAATAAGTTTTATTTTACCTGATACAATAAAAATATTTGTGTCTGAACTATACTCATTTGTAAATTTGGAGAATATATTAAGTGCATCCCAACTTCATTCAAAGGGAATATTTATTGATGCAGTTTTAGTTTCATAATATAATTTTTAAGAATTAATCAAAGTCCTTAATTTTGGGGAAATTATTTTAAAATCTCATGATCCCTCCCTCTGACTTTTTCCCTACGAAAATAGGATAATTTTCATTGCCTTGAAAAGCACCAGTTGGTCCTCCAATTTTTTGATGCAGTGTGATCAATTTATCTTCCCAAATTTACACTGTATCCAATAATTCCGTTACAATGCTGACCCTTTCCTAACTCTATACTTAAAATTGTAAAAATTATTAATTTTTTATCCATGAAATGGAAATTAATAAACAGCTTTTACAATAAAACTCAAATATACATGTAACAAAGTCATTGGGACCTGAGAAATTACTTGCTATATCCGTAATTCGTTATAACGATATAAGAAAGTCATTAAATTATATAATTGGGGATCCAAGATGACTTTGCTATATATCCATAAATTCGCAATATCCATGTTCATACTAAACGAGTTTTGCTGTACTTGTTTTAGTCAAATTGTAGAATTATAGCAGATTTCTACATATGCTGTATTTTTTCCCTACATTGCATTTTTTTGTCCAAATTTTATATTTTATTTCAATGGTATTTGGTAATAAGACCTTCCAAGAGGTATCAGGTTAACTAGGAATAGAGTGACAACTCTACACTGGTAAATACTAAAAAGAAACAAGATGTGTTTGTGAAACACTGATGCCCCTTTATGACAACATAATGGAGATTAAACTTTTCTTAAATGCAAATTAAATTATGTTGGTGCCAAAAGTAAGGTCTTGTCACAAGAAATACATTTGTGAAAAAATATGAAAGCCCTAGGTAGCACCTCCTGTTCAAATGTTATTGTCAAGCCAAGGATAAGTTTTTGAAAGGTATGTCGAACTCAAGGGTAAAGGTCAAAGGGTCAAAGTTGTTGGTATTTAAAGAAAGGTCCCCAAGGATTGCATATCTAAATAAATATGAAAGCCATGGCCCTTATCGTTCAAAAGTTATGGCCATGCAAGGTTAAAGTTTTTAAAAGTAGGTTGAAGTTCAAGGTCAAGGTAAAAGGATATCAAGGTTCTTGATATCAAATAGAAGTATTTGTCACAAGGAATAAAATATGTGAAGTATGAAAGCCCTAGCCCTATCCCTTCAAAAGTTTGGTCAAGGTTTGTTATTTAAAGGTAGGTCAAACTCCAAAGTCAAGGTCAAAGTTCTTGGTATCCAATGAAGGGTCTTCTCACAAGGATTACATATGTGAAGTATGAAATCACTAGCTCTTACTGTTCAAAAGTTACGGCTAAGGTTAAAGTTTTTCCATATAAGTATGGAAATCTCCAAGGTCAAAGTTGTTGGTATCCAATTCATGAAAGGTCTTACCATAAAGAACTGATAAATGAAATTCCTAGTATCTACCATTTTGTGTAAAAATGGATCAGATTCCTAAGTCAAAGTTCTTGATATCAAATGAAAGGTCTTGTCACAAGAATTAAATATGTAAAGTATGAAAGCCCTTCAAAAATTATGGTCAAGGTTTTTTTTTGAAGTAGGTCAAACTCTAAGGTCAAAGGGTCAAAGTTCTCGGTCTCCAATGAAGGGTCTTCTCACAAGGATTGCATACATGAAGTTTGAGATCCCTAGCTCCAACCGTTCAAATGTTATGGCCAAGGTTAAAGTTTTTCTTCAAGTACGGAAATCTCCAAAGTCATAAGGTCAAAAGGTCAAAGTTGTACGTATCCAATAATAGATCTTGCCACAAGGAAAACATGTGCAGTATGAAAGTCCTAGTATCTACCATTCAAAGGTTATGGCCAAAGTAAAAGTTTGGATTTTTTTGTATAAAATGGGTCAAACTTCAAGGTCAAGGTCAAAAGGTAAAATTTAGTGGTACAAAAAGAAAGGTCTTGTCACAAAGAATACACATGTAAAATATGAAAGTCATTGCTCCACAAAATCAAAAGTAATGGGAAAGATTAAAGTTTTTGCGGACAAACACAGACAGACGGACGGACACGACAAAAACTATATACCCCCGAATCTTCGATTACGAGGTCTTTGAATACGTGGCATAAAAACATATTACACACGTATTACAAGATACATAAATTCATTAGTATCTATAGTGTTTATATCCCTCAGGTAATTATGTATTCAATGATTTCAATATAAACTGATTATTGATGAAAATTCTCATTTCTGCTTCAACCTGAACTTCTCTCCTGAAGTAAATGTATATGGGACTGTATACATTGTAGAGTGACTGACCTAGCCTTAATTAACCAGGATATTATAACTTATAAGCTAGGACATCAACGCAACTAACATTATACAGTTATTGACTGGGTATGAGGGCAACATATGATTTGTTGGACCTGAAGGTGAAAATGTTGCCCGAGGCCGCAGGCCAAGGGCAACATTTTCATCTTCAGGTCCAACAAATCATATGTTGCCCGAATCCCAGTCTATAACTGTTTTGTTATACCCTTCACTGCTCACTTAAGATTGATCAATTTTATCTTCAGTAGATATATAAAACATCAAGCTGAGGAAGAACAAAATCAGTGGCGGATTTAAGGGGGGGCGCACCCGGCGCGCTCCCCCCCTAAAATTGTCAAAGTTAGCGTAAATCAAATATGTCTACTTGGTAGACCTCATTTTCACCCTTCAAAATCTCTAGAATCCAGGAGCTTCCGGGGGCTTCACCCCCTGGGCCCCCACCAAGGGTTTCGTAGACCTCATTTTAACCCTTCAAAATCTCTAGAATCCAGGAGCTTCCGGGGGCTTCGCCCCCTGGGCCCCCACCAGGGCTTTGCCCTGGACCCACTGGGGGCCTCAAGGCGGCCCCCAGACCCCTTGCCTAATTTTGGCGCCCCCCCTAACTCCAAATCCTAGATCCGCGCCTGAAAATCAATTATAAATCTATTATATCACAAAAATTATTTATCACAATACATACTCTTCCCTTCTACCTTACCTTACTGTTAGCAACAACTCTTAATAGCTCTTATCTTCGGCTATTTTCGCGTCGCCGATATTGAACGATGATTATTAATTGTGACGTAACAGACAAGTGACGTTGCGGTCTAACAATTCTTATGTAAGACCGGTCAATAGTGAAATTGTTAGACCGATGTAATAAACATTTCTTTTGTTGGACTTTTTATTAGTAATAAATATATAGACGGATATTTATAAGGGTATAACAAAATAATTTATCTTACAGTCAACAAACATTAGGTCTGTAGAAAAAGAAAACTTTAATTTCTTTCTGCTTTCCCAGCTATTATGCTAAACTTTTCTTTATTTTATTTATTTTCAATATTGAATCTTTTTATAAGTGAATATATAATTTACTCTGAATTCCCCCCCCCCCCCCCCTTATTTAAACAATTTATATTTTAATTTATCACAGAAACCATGGTTACCATCTGGTTACCAAGTGAACCATTCTTGTCTTGAATATACAGTACCTGAACCAGACCCAAACTGACAGAAATCAGTCCTATAATTCCAAGGACTGCTTTCAACTTGAAATTCAAGATTGTACTTCAAAAGTGAAAGTAAAACTAATTTATCAGCCGATATTTCGTTTGGACTGCTTAATTATTCAAAAACTTTAATATGTTTATCTTTTGACTCTGGCAATATCAGTCTTATGAAAAATAGGGTCTAATACTTACAATTGACAAATATTTAAAATTTGTTAAATAATACGATCATCTGCCTTTGCCTCTCTTGTCAAGTCCATCGTTCCCAGATGCACAACGAAAGATAACTCGTGTGTATACAACAAGAGGCCCATGGACATAACGCTCGCCTGAGAAAGTTAGCCCTGCTGTTTCTGTTCCGTTGAAAAATAACGATCCTATTACAACCTAACCCAAAGTATAAAAAGTGTCTGAATATACACAATTTTATTTTTTCACTATTATGAAAATTCCTAGGCTATACCCAAGGGATCACTTGCAACTCACTCACTCAATCCTCTCTGTGCCGTCAGATGCTTGAGGCGGCTACAAGGGATTTCCACCTGGTTCTGTCTGCAGCTGTTCATGGAGCTGTCGCTATGGTTAGACCTCTGCTTACAAACAAGCAGGTTTATACCGGGCATGTAGCATCAAGCCCCCCCCCCCCCCCCCCAATCACCACTATACCACCACCACCAATAGACATTAGTTTTTCTTTAGAAAATGTTTATTGAAAGTACAGTTACTCCCCCCTTTTTTTGGTTGCAGTATTGTCAAATAAGGGTAATATAAATGTAATGCAGTGTTCGAGTTAAAAAAAAAAGGTACTAAAAGAAATTAAAACACATCCACTTTATTTATAATTAATAATTAAGGAAGGTGACTGGGGTTTCTAATACTTTGTGTATTGTAGTAAAATAAAGTGTATTTATTCTTTTAAAGACGCTTTTTTCACAAAATTGCAAAAAGTTGACAGAGTGTGACGATGAGACAGGTTCAATCACCATGCAGTGACTAGACATCTTATAGTAAGTAGACCATCTGCATAATAATACGCTATTAAAATTAAATACAGGGGGGCTGGTTTAAAAATGGTCCATCAAATAACATTTTAGTCCCTTCTGATTAATCAAACTTAATGAATAAAATATATTCTAAACTAATCAAACTTAAAAAAAAATCAGAGGTTCTGGAAGGAAGGAAATGCTTACAAAGACAACATAGGACATATGGCAGAAGATCATCAGAAGATGTACAATTGTTTGAAATATTACAGGAAAAAAGTGTCCTTTCTTAGAAACAACATCCCTACAGATGGCCCAACTAGGGGTTGTATAGTTCCTTTGGAATGACTTGCTAAAAACTATAATCAGGATGCAGATGCTAAAGCAGAGAACAGGGAGTGTCAGGGACATAATAGCATAAGCTCATCATCAAAACAAAGTCAAGGTGAGATAAAAAGTCAACAAATAAAACTTGCGCAAAACGACAATAAAAAATGGAATTTAATCCTAAATTGATTGCATCTGACATGTTACAAAATTATTTCTCAGACAATGAAGAACCATGATACATGTGAGCAATTTAGGACACCTGTTGTTTACTTGTAATAAACATAAAAAAATTACATGTACAAATTTACATTACTTTGTTTACTACAACTTGAGCACAATGTCAAAACAGTCTTTAAATAATGTCAATAAATAAATAAAATTCCAAATTATTAATAAATGTATTATGTTCCTTGTGCGTTTTGTTTGTATTGTCTGAGTGCCTGTAGAAACACTTGTTTAGTCTCTTCCATCATTTCTCCAAACATTCGGAGATCCTCTTCCTTTGCCTTAAGTGTACTTTGTAAAGCTGCTTTCAGAGCCTCATTTTCATCCCTCTGGATCTCCAGACTTTAAAAAAGGAAAAAAAGAGGCATAAAACAGATTTTTAAAAAAAATATGTTTAAAGCTCACCTACTCTTGTACATTCTTTAAAAAATTTTGCTTTTACACTCTTTTGAAAAAAAAAAGCACTTTTAATGCATAATAAAGAGATGTATGTGGATAATATCAAAAAGTCCATTGAGGTTAAATTTAGCAAAATTTTAATTTTTATTTTGACAATTTAATACAGTGTATAAAGAAATAATATAACTTTTCCTAGAGATGAAAGTTATCGCCCTTATCGGAGGGTCAAATAATGAAACTTTCTATAGAACTCAAATAAACATGCAGTGATACAAGTTTTATAAAAATTCTTGCCGTTTTAAATGAAAATAATGGACTAAATATCATAGTTACTTTGTTTTAATTTCCTCGTAATCTTCAAATTCATTCTCCTCATTTGTCAGACCTGCAGAAAAACTGGCCGACACTGACACGTTTGTCATACTGCTGGCCCTGTTTCCAAGCACCTTCTTCTTTCCAACTGCAGCTAAAAAAATTATCCATTGTTTAGTTGGAATATATTTTCTTTCACTGAAAATGCTTTTCAAGTTACCATTACTGCATATAGGGGAATTTTAGCGCAAACTTTCAACAGCAATTTTATTTTAAGTCTTTGAAAGTCATTTTAAATGTACAAGGATCTTGAAAGAGATTTAAAACTTTGTATTCATTTTATCATATCAACAACTCACCACTTCCCCCCTTTGCTCCGGTTGGATCTATTTTACTTTTGCCAACCTGTTTTTCAAGCAGAGCATTCTTGCGTCTTTGTTGGACAAGTTCATTCTGACACTCTAAGTATTTTTGGGAAGCTTCTTCATTCCTTTAATTAAAAAAATTCTTAAATTTTCTCTTCATGCTTTTAAAATACATATGTGTTCTGCATTCCATTAAAAGTTCAGGTATCTGTGATGAACAAATGAAACTGAAAATCTCTATTTCCTTAGAAAAAATACTCTTGAAACAAATTCACAGAATTAAATATTTCAGAGTAATTAAAGTTCCTCCTCTATTAATTTTTTCTGTAATAACAGAATAACATAGTACCTTTTTTCTAATACTTGGACTAGTTCAGACAGTTTGTCTCTTTCCACCTGAGCCACCTGGTATACTGTCTTGTATTCCTGACATTGGGCCTGGAGTTCAGCCATGGCTTGTTTATCAGTATTACTCCTAGACAGTGAAAATAAAGGTACTGATCAAATCTGGCAACCAAAGGTTACATGCTCATCGAAATTTCTTATCCACCACTCATTTAAGAGGCAATACTACTGAACATAGGATTATTTTTGTCCCAGGTTATTTTCATCTTTTCACTCTTACAAAGAATTTCGCCTCATTTTATATTCAATTAGACACAGCACCGACAGCAGTATTTAAGAGATTATATTTTTTAATTGTTTGATTTTAAATTCCTCTACATGTGACGAAAGCAAAAACACATGTAAATCGTAAAGTCAGTTCATGATAATTTACACAGGAATTTTTCAATAATGCATGGTCATTGAACACAATTAACTAAAGACATCAAAATTGCATACAAATCTACTAAACCTAAACATTTTACTCTATTTCTAGTAGAACCTTGAAAACCAAGCACAAGGAATATATCTACAAGACATAATAATGATACCCATGTCATTAGAATGGCTGGTTAAAATTTTAATAAGTATATGTATGTAACAGAAATTCTATTTTGTTGATGGCTTACATGTGAAATGAGGGTGTCCGCACAGCTCCTTTCCTAGAGCCACTCCTGGTCACCTCTGCTGTATTGTTGTCTGTCTTTCTGGACGGTGCACGTGCTGTGTCTACTGTGCTGGCGACAGAGGGACACCGGTCCAGTGCACTGTTTATTATTGGAGGTTTATCACTCATTCTACAAACAGAAATTTCATAATGTATATCAAGTCTGGTTTTTTCTTCTGATTTCATTTGCTACACAAGAGAAAATGCAGTTAGTTATGCGTTGCCAAGTATGGTGTAATGATTTGAACGTTTTTTTTTTCAATTTTTGTAAATTTAATTCTTCCGATTTGCCAAACAACCATATCAATGGAAAAAAAATCAAATAATAATCAAGTCAGATATTTACCTATTAAGTTGAATGATAAGTAATATTATATTAACAAGAGGCCCATGGGCCACATCGCTCACCCGAGCATTGTGGCTAGGAAAAAGTAGTAATTGGTTTATTATTGAAAACTTTGAATCCAAAAGTTTTGGCCCCGCCTACCCCCCGGGGTCATGATTTGAACAAACTTGAATCTACACTACCTGAGGATGCTTCCATATAAATATGAGCAATTATGGCTTTGCTATTCTTGAGAAGATTTTTTAAGAATTTTCCTATATAATTCTATATAAAACTTTGGTCGGCCATTGTGGCCCCGCCCCACCCCCGGGGTCATGATTTGAACAAACTTGAATCTACACTACCTGGGGAAGCTTCCATATAAATATGAGCAATTCTGGCTTTGCTGTTCTTAAGAAGAAGATTTTTAAAGAATTTTGCTATATATTTCTATATAAAACTTTGGTCGGCCATTGTGGCTCCGCCCTACCCCCGGGGGTCATGATTTTAACAAATTTGAATTTACACTACCTGGGGATGGTTCCATATAAATATGAGCAATTATGGCTTTGCTGTTCTTGAGAAGAAGATTTTTAAAGAATTTTCCTATATATTTCTATGTAAAACTTTGGTCGGCCATTGTGGCCCCGCCCTACCCCCGGGGGTCATGATTTGAACAAACTTGAATCTATACTACCTGGGGTTGCTTCCATATAAATATGAGCAATTATGGCTCTGCTGTTCTTGAGAAGAAGATTTTTAAAGAATTTTCCTATACATTTCTATATAAAACTTTGGTCGGCCATTGTGGCCCCGCCCTACCCCCGGGGGACATGATTTGAATAAACTTGAATCTACACTACCTGAGGATGTTTCCCCATAAGTTTCAACTTTCCTAGCACAGTGGTTCTTAAGAAGAAGATTTTTAAAACATACCACCAAATTTTCACTAATTCTCAATTATCTCCCCTAATAAGGGCATGGCCCTTGATAATTTGAAAAACATTTCCCCTTCACCCAAGGATGCTTTGTGGCAAGTTTGGTCTGATTTGCGCAGCGGTTCAGAAGAAATCAAAAATGTGAAAAGTTTACCACACAAGAATAGAAGGCGATATTTATCAAACTGTGAAAAAAGCTCATTTTTCATGAGCTAAACATCCAGATTTCTACCTGGAACTTGCTGGAGTGTGTGAATCTAACTGGAAGTCCAGCTGGATGTCCCCATTTTCAGCTGTCCCGGGTCTGGAATCCCTCTGGGTCACCTGAGCTGAGGAGGGTGGTCTCTGTCCAGCAGGCTGGAAAAGCATATTTGCCGACTCCATCTGAGCTCTCTGTAGATGCTGAAGAAAATCAATCAACACTGATACATCTCTAAGTCAATATAGTACCCAGGGTTATTATTCTAACCTGAATTATACTTATCAATCCATGAATCAATGTGACACAGACCTTAAAGTCAATTTTAGAGAGGAGACCCAAGGGTCATAATGCTCAGTTGCTCACATGGGTAAATTCTACCATGCATTTGTAAGCATCAGAAAGATTCTGATCTTCAAATTTAAGTACGCTTTCCTATCAATCTAGCTATGACCAATTAGCTAGGGGGTGTCCACACTGTGGCTCAAACCTACAACCCTCAGATTTAAAATCCAATGCTCTACCAACTGAGCTAGAGGGTTAACCCCCTAGCTAGTGCTAGCAGGAGTATGGTCTCACTATTTACATGTACAACACCTGGCCACTTTCAACTCTGTTACATAGCACTGGGACTATACTCTGTTGTCTCTCCTCATTTATATAACTTACATTGAGCTTTAGTTGCTGAATCTCATCTTCAAGCCTGTGAACCTTGGCCTCCTTTTCAGCTACAATGGCCTTGAGTTGTTCCACCACATTGCTGTCCTGCTGGGTTTTCATGGACATTTGTTTAATTTCGTTCTGTGACTTCTGAGAGGTCTCCTTTTGCTGATTGGCAGTCTGCTCCAACAATTGCTGTAGGTGACTCTGTTGTTTCTGTGGTATAGTTCAATATTTAATTACGGGATTTCTAATGAATAGATGTAGATACATGTATGTAAAATAATTGTTCAATGAAAGCCTTCTATTCAGTTTTGTTTGAATACTTTAGTGATTTCTAGGGTTGTACACTGCATGTAAATTAATTGTTCAATGAGTGTGATTTACTCAGATTTTTTTTTTTAATATAAAATTATATACTCAGATTTGTTTTAAAACATAAAATTATATAAAGAAGTTTGAATGTATACATGTACATATACTAAAAGAAAAACATATACTGAATTTCTTTATTATACCAATATATGGCACAACCTTTAACAGATATTAAATCAAAGCAAAACTGCAATGTTCACTACCATTAAAGCCTGAATAAGCTCATCATCATGGTGGCCTTTATCCAGCAGTGTCTTCATCTGCTCTTTTAAGCCCTTGTTTTGATTGGCTAGCACACTATTTCTGTAAGCAACACATCCAATCAGAGCTCAAATCAGACAAAACCAATGATGCATGCAATCAAACAGTCAAATCATTGTCAACAACTAAACATTACTATTGTTATTGTTAATGACTACTTTCAAACTTTCAAACAAGAACAACATCAGAAAACAAACCATTGAGGGAAAAAGAACATTTGTGGTAAAGTAAACAATGACAATGCTAGAATATGACACAGATTTTAATGATCTAACTTCAATCAAGATATCTTAGAAGACAATATATTCCTTCTTTATCTATGGGATTCAAGTTTTATTTTATTGTTATTTATCAATGAATAATTATGTTTTCTATAATATGCATGTCAGCATGCAAGAAAAAAAAATAACATGATATTATGTATATTGTTATCAAATTTCAGTCTTCATGCTTTTAAAATAACTAAAAAGTTATTATCAGAGTCCTATTTACCACAAACGTCGAATAGAATAAGCACTGATCTAATAAACAACAAAGTTTGAATTGTCAACATTAAATTGCGCAAGACATCTCTATTTAAGGTAATGGTGATGTTGATAATTTACTAATGCATACATCAACTTTGAAATGCAGTGTAGCTTTACAACATAAGCTATCATTATAAATAGCGCATCTGTTAGTGACACAGATAAATTTACTCTCTGTATACCATTAGAGCCTCTATCAATTCATCATCATGGCTTGCTTTGTCAAGTAAAACCCTCAAGTGACCCTTCAATGCAAGGGTTTCACTTGACAAAATACGGTTCCTGGAAATTTGAAAGAAAGATTCACATTGTCATTTGTACAATGTTTTTTTTTTTCACCCACTCAACAATCAAGCGAGTATATCACCTCTGAAATAAATATAAAAGATTACTCCAAGAAGAGAAAAAATTGTAATTTGAGTTGCTATTGTACATACCTAGTTTTGGCTGCATCAAGCTTCTTCTTTACAGTTGCATGATCTTCTTCCAATGCCTTGAACTCATTAGCAGCTTTCTAGAAAGGGAAATCCAGAGTTGCAAACAATCTGACATGAATATTAAACCTTGTTATCTTGAACTGAAAGAGTCCAAGAAAAAACTTTTAGAGGTTCCAAGATTCAAGATATTGTGGGTAAAATACTTTAAATATGAGTGGTTGGGACTTAAAAATCATTCTGAAATATCCATGGTATTCAAAAAGGTGTTTTAATGGATTTTATTGGAAGCTTTTATTATGTTGCCCTCATTATTATGATATTTTTATCGGGACAAAATGAACATGGTAATAATGAGTCCTCACTGTCTTCCTTGCAAGATTTAGAGTAATTATCAGTTAAGCTTTTCCCCTTACTTCCTGAGATTCCTTCCTCTCTTTCTCAATCTTCCTGAGTTGTTCCCGGTGCTTCTCTATGGCCGTCCTCTGTCGAGCGGAACTGTTTCCTGTCCCCAACATCTCAGCCTCAAGGTCATACTCTTTCTCTTTCTGTGGCTTTTTTGTAGAAATTTCTGCCTTTAGCTCATCCACCTAATACATCAGAAAGCAAAATATGATTTAAAAATATTTATTCAATATTCATTTCATTTATTGACAAAACATTATACATAAGCACAAATGAATGAATACAACAAATATGCAAGATTAAAAGTATTTCAAAAGTCTCTAACAATTTTTCGGCTAAGGTCACCCAAAAATACTTTGTGTCAAGTTTGGCTGAAACTGGCACTTGAATTCAGGAGAAAAATTTGAAAATATTTTATGCTAATGCTGCAAAAAACGACGAACATATTTTGATGAGGATAGTTCACTTTATCCTTTGGTTTAGGGGATCTGAAAACAATTCCTACAGTTTAACTTATGTTGCTGCAAATAAAGGGATTTTGAAAATTTGTCTGTAAATGCAGAGAAAGAGAGAGAGAGAGAGAGAGAAAGTCTATAAGTTGTATTCTATTTGTACTTACCTTCTTTTGTAGCATCATGATTTGTTGAGCCCTTCCTTTCCAGTTGCTCTGGCTGTTCAGTAGTGACTGTATGTTAACATTGTCTCCAACCTCCTGACTTAGCACCTGTAAGACAAAGATCTCTTGAAAATAGCCTTCTACTTCAGAAATTTCAGATTAAATGACTCTTATCATAGAAACTTACTAAAACGACAGTCAAGCATTGCTTGCTTTGTGTTCATATACATTTAATTCTTCACCTCATGTTTTAAATGCAACTACATCAAGACATGATTTTTTCACGTAAATTGTTTGAATTACCTTGTGAACCATTTTGAGTTCCTGTTTTAGTAAGGAGGTCTGGTTTCTGAATTCAGCCATTTTGCTTTCAGCATATTTTAATTTGTCTTGTAAAGACTTGACATCAACGGAATCATCAGGCTACAAGTAAAAGTAAACAATATAAAACATACTTTTTGGTGATTTACAATGCTACTTGGAAGCAAAAGCCACTTGAAATTTAGAAAGGAGTACATGTATTACGTAATTTATATAATAAATGAAATGAAATAGATGGAAAAACCATTGAGTACTCTGTATACCTTGTCATCAATTGTGGACCGACTGGTTGCTGAACTTATCATTGACCTGGTATCTTCAGGTATTCTACTGAGCTAAAGAAATATACAAGCAATTCACTTTAACACACCAATTTAAGGGAATAAAAAGTATTATTATACTTTCATGTTAAATACTAAAATCTGATTGGTTTAGACACAGTTAACAATCTGTTCTATTACCCTCAGCCTTAGCAACACACGTGACAACGGGTAACACAACGGTAATGCCACATGCGTGGAAATTATGTGCGTACGGTTCACCGTAAATGTAGGTACAAAAAAGACTCATTGCGCATTTGAAAGAAAATTTACTTGACGTCAATAAAAGCTTTTTTCCAATGTAGCTTACTTGAAAACAACAAACGACAGACGAAACATGCTTGCAAGTGCAGAAATAACAAAACTTTAGATGATAAGGCCAGCATTTTTTTATTTTTAGGTTTACGAACATCAGAATTTGAAAAATCTTTGTAGGAGGAGGAAATTAAAATTAAAAAAAAATTTTTTTTTGGATACATTATCGACTTTTCTACATTAATTTTTGCTTCTTTTTTTATGCTCTCTTAAGAGGCTCCTTGCCACTGGACACATAAGGGTTACAAAGGGGAAAATAGAACCTTTAATTGTTTATTTCATCATCTACCAGTTGGGGCAAGTGATATAAATGATAAAGCTTGTGATGTTGTTCAAAATACAGATTTAAAAAAAAAACAACAGTTTTTTAAAACTCTTTCAATATATATGTATCTTCATATTTTTAATATGTACATGTATTAAATGTGTTGAAATTGTTCTTTATATACATGTACTTATAAAGATAAAATATATATATTCCTTTCTGGTAAAACAGACAGGGAGTATTGGGGAGCAAGATGAATTTTTTTTTTCAATTTGAATTAAGTGTAAAATAATTTTCCTGAATGCCACAAAAAAAATGCCTGTATATATTTGTAATTTTGTATATACTTGTTTTTAAATAGTTGAAATATTTTGTTTCTTTGGGCAAAATTATTGTTTATTTCTTCCTCAAATGGACAATCTCTCACATAGTTTTATTCAGTACATCTGATGAAAATGAAGATTATTAATTTGCTGCTGAGACTTCTATAACAGATACTTAAACAATGTCTTTGACAAAAGCTATCATGGGCAGTTTTTAAACCTGTGGGAGGAATTATAATTTACAGACTGTGAAAAACAGATACTTTTGAATACAGATCTATACAAAATTATAAAAACATGTCATTTAAAAATCAAAGTTGTCAGCACTTTATTTGTTCTCTGAATGAGTGAAACGTTTTGATATGTTTACTTTACATTCGATAAATATTTACATTAAACCAAGGTTTTAGTGCTTTCTATGGACTTGATTGAAATCTACCTTTTCCACGTCATCATCTTTTAAAACCTTTTGTACGACCTATCTAATTCTTAACAAAACCGGATTCCGAAAATTTGACATGGTGCTTCAGAAAAAAATCTGATTTTCTCAATTTTATATTTTTTTCAAAAAGGCAAAAACTTATGGCGGGTTTGAAAAGGTAAAAAAAAAAAATGCTTAATAAACAGTCTTGTAAATAAACAATAAAGAGGTCAATTGTTATCTTTTTTGATGTAGCGGGGAGTTTGAAAGCACTAAACGTGTAATCGGTCGAAATGTTTGTGTATTGCTGACATAAAATATAAGAAGACATTCATGTATCAATAATATTTTACTTTCATTTTTTTGAATTTTTAAACATCAAATATATGATCTTAGAAAACAGAGCTAATGTTAGAACCGTCGGTTGCAAAACCAGAATATATTTTGACCCTCAAAAAATCTTTTTGACCCCCAAAAGTTTATATCAAAGGGTCATGATGACCCTTGGTTTTAAAAATTGGCAGAAACACTGTTAATTAACATCAATCAATATTTTGATACAATCATGCAGTTTCTCCCTTCCCTTTTTAAAACAGGAGAAACAATTCACTTTCAAATAAAATAAATCATGGTCTTGAATAAATTTTAATGATATATTAAGTTTATATTATTTGGCGACATGTGTTATCACAGATTTACTCATTGTTTTAAACTCAATGGGACCAGGAAAAAAACTTCAAGATGTCTCAGAGTTGCTGATATTGAGGGTAAAATAAATAAAGAAAAGAGCTTTGAACTTCCAATTACTTTGAAAAATCCATGGCATTTGAGATATCAAAGCTAGAGATACTTTAAGTAAGCTGTGTATATTTGATTGATCAGTATGATAAATTTTACTTTAACACCTGTGTACCTTAAGGTCTAAGTTATCTTCTACCCCAAATGCTATAGACGAGGTTGTTCTACTACTAAGACTTGATTTTTCCTTCTCTTTTTCTTCTTTTCTTTGTTTACGTCTTAGTAGTTTTTGTTGTTGCTGTTCTTGAAGTGTATAAAAATTGTTGCTTTAGTGTCTCACTTGCCGTTTCTGTGGCCATGATCCTTTGGAAGCTTGTAATTTTACTCAGCACTGTAATTTGATTTACATAACGAATATTTTAAAAGAGAGCGAGGAAATTCGGTTGAGAATTCATGTACGTGTATTGGCTATTTATGTGATTTTGTACCAAATCAAAGAATTAAACAACAACATATTTTTAACAAATAAGATTTTACTTACCTCGTGAATGTTCCAAAACCTTTTAGATGTCATTACTTGATAGATAAACGGAGAAACAATTCACTTTCAGCTAAAATAATTCGCGTAGGTAGCAATAAATTTTAAGTCGATATATAATTTTTTATTTCGCACCGACTTTATCAGCGTGCTGTGATTAGTTGAAAAATTTTCTATAAAAAATGCGGGAAATTTAAATTCTATAAAGGGGAAATACTCTGTGTTAAAGAAGAAAATATTTGTTTTTTTTAACTTATAAATTCATGCCTTTTAAAATAATTATTATTTGATTGTTTGTTGTTTCACGTCCATATTGAGAATTTTTCACTCATATTGAGACCCCACCATTAAGAACTGCAATTTAGATCAGTATACTCAGGACCACTGAGCATTGAGAGGTCTTCTCTTTTACCCTCCGCTTGTTTAAGCGGGAGGGTTAGTAGTTTTTGTTGTTGCTGTCTGTTACACTTTGGGGTACTTTATCTCTTATTGCCGTTCCTCTCCATGATCCACTGAATGAAATTTGATGAGACTTTCACAGAATCTTTATTACATATTGCCATTGAGCACCTAGCTCCTATTTTACTTTTTGATCTGACACATATTTTGGGTTTCCCACAAAACATGGACACCCATTATATTCATATGGGAGGCAGGGGTTTCATTTAGTGAGCTCATTGCTCACAGTACCTCTAGTCACAGGGGCATCTTATCCACTCTGTTCTCTACTTCACATATAAAAACAACAACGGAAGTCGATAAATGGCATTTTTTAGAATCGCACCGACTTTATCAGCGTGCTGTGATTAGTTGAAAAATTTTCTATAAAAAATGCGGGAAATTTAAATTCTATAAAGTACTTGTGTTAGGAAAATATGTGTTTTATCCATCGATAAATCAGCTTTTTAAAATAATTATTATTTGATTGTTTGTGTGAATCACGTCCATATTGAAAATTTTTCACCCGGATGACAATAGGGTAGTACCCCACCTTCCGAGTGCCATTTAAGATCAGTATACTCAGGACCACTGAGCATCCGAGGTCTTCTTTTACCCTCCGCTTGAAAAGCGGGTGCAGAAGGCTGTATTAGTTGGATAAAAGCTATTTGTCTGTATATTTGGGGTACCCATTTTAGCCTCAACTCCTCTCATACCACTGAATGAAATTTGATGAGACTTTCACAGAATCTTTATTACATATTGCCAAAGAGCACCTCCTATTTTACTTTTTGACCTGACACATATTTTGGGTTTCCCACAACAAAACATGGACACCCATTATATTCATATGGGAGGCAGGGGTTTCATTTAGTGAGCTCATTGCTCACAGTACCTCTAGTTTGTGGTAATATCAACTGCGACATGGGACTTGAGTTTATAGTATCATCCAAAGGATTGGTCTCCATGTCTCACAGTGGGATTCAAACCTGCAACATTATGTTACATAAGGATCAACTCCTTTTTAGAGCAGCTAGAACAGTCTGTACCACAGCAGGCAACCCTATTTTAAATATTTAATTTCCATAATGTTGCTCACTATAATCATTTCAATTTTGTTTGATGATTGTACTTTGGAGTAGCAAATATTTTTAACTAAGTTATAAATTTTCAAACCCAAAAGAAGTTGTATCAGGAGAGGAGAAAATGCAGCGGACCAGACAAGAATTTGAACCCGGGCCCCCTGAATCTCCAGTCATACTCTAACGACTGAGCTATCTGGCTACCATCAATCAAACTTGGCTGACCGCCTCATTCCTCCCTCCATATACATGTAGGTCTTTGGCCCTCAAAGACCTCCAACCCAGGCTCATCCCTCTCAGGCCTCTCAACTGTCAGTTCCAGGGCATGGCACAGCATCAGATGTAACGAGAAGGAGAAAATGCAGACCAAACCAGGATTTGAACCAGCTAGGGCTCCCTGGATAGCTACCACATACCACATACACATACCAACTGAGCTATCTGGCCACCAGTGATCGAACCCGGCTGACTACCACATAGTGAGCTGAGATGTAAACATGGTAAACTGCATCCTTTCTAATAACATTTTATGCCAGCTTTAATATGGAAGCACCCCCTTTTGTGATTGGTGCCTCTCAGTGAGTGCATGAACCTTGGTAGAAAAGAAGAATGAAGTTTGTAGGTGTCCAATGACCTATACAATGTATAAACTTGGGTCCTCTGATGTTGTGAGGATGACTTACATGTAGCCCCACCCCAGGCTGACCCCTGAACTTAAGGAGCCAATTTAACAATGTTTAAGTCAACTGAATCTTCCATGCATGTCTGATCAATGTAGGGCATAAAAGTACTTAAAAAGAACAAATCACTAAAAACTTGGGACGCTGACACAGAGGGTATCAAATAAGCTTCCCTAACTTCATTGAGCTGAGCAAAAAATGTGAAAAGGATGGGTGGGCTTATGTTCTAGCCATATTAATTCACTCGATAATCATTTTTTAAAAGTTCTATTGAGGACTCTGCTAAAAGTAAGAGAAAGAAAATTTTTTGCTTCATGATTTTATGCAGTTATGCTTGTAAATAATTTTTCAACCTTTTCATCATATTCTGTCATATTTTCTATTCCAAAAAATATTTTTTTTTTTACCATGTAACAAGTAATGCTAAAGTCAAATTATTAATTTCACTAGTGAAATAGAGGAGTTTCCATGAGTACATTCTAAAATACAGTAAAACACGCTTATTACAAGTCCCAAAGGATGGAAGAAGTTGGTCCATAAAATATTTGATTATTTCTTTAAATCTCTTTAGTGCATGATATACAGTGAACTGTATTTCAAAGCCGTTGGGAATGAAAATAACATCAATTCATTATTAAATCTCTTTAGTGCATGATATACAGTGAACTGTATTTCAAAGCCGTTGGGAATGAAAATAACATCAATTCATTATAAGGGTGTTTGCTATAAGTGTGTATTCCTGTGGTTACTAAGCAGTGAAAATACAAAATAATACATTAATTTACATCTAATGCTTATGGAAATGAGATCATTTTAGCACATTCCCAAACGGAAAAGATTTTTAACAAACCACTATCAAACCATCAACAAACTACCAACAAACAATATTTTCGTGGTTTGTTACAATAGTTTGATACACAAACAAACCACTGTTTCTAAAAATAAGTATAGTGGTTTGTTAAGTCTTTCATTTCGGCTGATTGTGATTTCTTTATAGTTTGTTAGACTTTGTACCTTGCAACAGTGTTTTATAAGTATAGCATTTGCATCTAACCACATGGGAAATTAATTTACAGACATGTTTAGGGTTGAATTATCTACAATTGTTGAAGTTTCCAAGAACAGCTTAATCTTTACATCCGGTGTTAGCTATTTGCGCCAATTTTCAAACCACCAAGCAGGTCAGAAACAAAGGAACTGGTGAAGGGACATTCAAATTGTTATAGTATCATTCTATAAGATCCCTGACTGGAAAAGAAGCAATTAACATTATTAAAAGATGGATCTGGATATACAGAAGAGGTATTTAATGCATGTCATAAAGTTCCTTTTTACCTAAAATAAGGCTGAACTACAGTAATTAATCTTCTGTGAATGTGGATGTGTATGCTTTTACTAGCTTTGGGTTTTTAATTTATTTATTTTCAGATTGACCTATAATTCCAATACTAGTTTAGATCAGTTTTGAATTATGGGAAGTATACTTGAAAATAAGACAAAAAAGATGTTTTTCAACGTTGCAATAAGGTGCCAGAACAATTAAAGGAAATATTGCAGCATTTTCCATGCCAGATGAAGCAGGGAATATTTTAATGTCAGCTTGAAGAACATTTTTTTGGTGAAAAATGAAGATGTGCTTGACATGAAGGAGAATATGTGATAAGTACATGCACGGACATTGGCTTGGAATTGCATCTCCTAAACAGAAGGGAACATGTTGGAATGTTGCACTTGCATTGGCTTAACTTGTGAATCCTGGATTTTAAAATACTCTGAAACAAGACTTTTGGAATATTTCGAAATGTGACTGTTTTAGGTGTTTTCAAAGACTTGTGGATTTGTAAAGGTTATAAGGAAAATTCAAATCTTAAGTGTTTTGCTGAGGGATTTGTTACCAGTGATTTGTTAGTAGTTTGTTAGAGTGGTTTGATAGTAGTTTGTTGAGTGGTTTGATAGTAGTTTGTTAGAGTGGTTTGATAGTAGTTTGTTAGAGTGGTTTGATAGTAGTTTGTTAGAGTAGTTTGATAGTAGTTTGTTAGAGTGGTTTGATAGTAGTTTGTTAGAGTGGTTTGATAGTAGTTTGTTAGAGTATAGTTTGTTAGCTCATTTGCATGTGATTTGCTATACTATTAAACTACTTTCAAACCATAGTGGTTTGTTAGTAATTTGTTATAGTAGTTTGTTTGCCCTTTTTTTCCATATGGGATATTAGAGGCTTTTGAACTTTGGCTATTAGTACCGAGGTATGTGCAGAGCTGCCAACATTCTGAAATGACAAATAGTAAGGCGGGGTATAAGCTTAAGAGACCACCTAGGCCCCCTGCCGCTGAAGATGTTTTGTAAATGAACATGCACTCTGAGGCTTGTTTCCATTTTGTTTACTTTAAAACATTGATATTATGAATGTGATCGGTCTTTAAAACCGATACGAAGGTACAAGCAAGCGTTGTAAGAATTATGAAGTTATTATAATAGTAAAAACTATAGACTGCTAGCTATGAAAATAAGGGTATTGTAAACTTTGAAGGAGAAAAACTGAAATCGGAAAAATATATAGAGAAATCGTAAGGCGTATTTTAGACCCTGATTTCGTACGCCTTAGGCTACGCCAAAATCGTAAGGGTTGGCAGCTCTATATGTGGTAAGATCGTTACACTTCCTAATCACAAAAATCAGTCAATTAGACTACAAATAATTATAAAAATAATTTTAAAATGCAGATCACCAGTGCATACATGCAATCTTTCCCGATTTAGGCGGGATCCTCCTGATTTTACCCTTTCATCCCGCTTTCCCGATCGTGAGAGAAAAATTGCCCCAATTTCCCGATTTGAAAAAAAAATCACCAAAATTTCCGATTTTAAAAGTTTCCTACCGCTGAAATTTGACAATCGGGATAACAATGTCAGACTTGTTTATTCAATGCACACAGACAAGTTTCATTGTTTATTCAACCAGGTGTCACAGGAAATCACTTCACGCATGAACGCACGCAGTTGTCCAGGTACAAGTAGCTTATGGCAATTAGGGATTACCTTGTCAGTTTTAAGGGGTATGCAAGGTGAAACGCATAGATTAACGTGATAATTGTTAGTTCTTTTATTAAAAACATAAATTAAAGACAATAAAACACTAGTCAAACCATAAAATCGGAATCCAAAGAGATCGTTTTTTTTTTTTTTTTTTTGAAAGCGAAAGTAGAAAACTACAAAGCATAGCTGCTGATTTTATCTACCTATAATGAAAAATATTGTAAAGTTTGGCAGTTAAAATATTATGAAAAAATTAAGATGAAACAATCAAGTGTATGTCAATTAGAATTTCTTTTCCCTCCCTTCTCCCAATAGTAATATTGTATGTTAGGTATGTGCATGACTTAAGAAAATACCCACATGGCACCATCAAACCTGACAAATTTCATGACTGTAAAAAAATAATTCTCTTTTGGATAGGTGGTATAAATTTCTGTAAATTTAGTATCTTATTAGAATTTCTAATTAATTGAAATATAAATAAAAAATCTCAAAAATATTTCCCGAAACAGGACTTTACAGTATCAAGACCTCATATATATTTTTAGCCTTTGAAAAAAAAATGATTTAAAAGTTGTACAATTTTCAATTTTTCACTAAATAAAATATGTGTCCTGGTAGAAAAATTATGTTGTTTACATATGTAATTAAATATCCCTTCTTTAGTGAGAGAGGCACCTATTTTAGAAAAAACATTTCAATTTTGGAAAGAAATTAAAACATCATTTTTTGTGTTAAATTAATCCTTAAGTTGTATTGGTAAGTGATATCAATATTATAAATTTAAAAACAAAAATCATTTCATAATCATTTAATTTCACTACAAAATGTCGCGAATTTAAAGCTTTGAAAATTGTCGTCATGCGCTAAATCCCCCATGGGAATTTTCAAAAGTTGGCATGTATGCCAGTGTCAATATAATCATTAGATCACATAAACACAAAATACAACAATAAGCAATTAACCAATTTTAATCATGAAAAATATTTCCAAATGAGAAACATGATAATCAATGTCAAGATCATTCCACCATATAATATGAATTTATCCTGGTAAGTTCTCCTCTCTATAAGTCTCATCACCGTATTTGACAGTCCCAGTGTATTGGCTAAATCCAGAATTTTTCTTTGTGCCCCTTTCAGAGTCAGGCGTTGAGACCGCAGGTTTTCAAGAACTCCATGACCTGACAAAATCATGTTGTCCACTTCCTTGTTTGAGAATGCTAGTCTCTCATGATGCTGAACAGCATGGTCTATTTCTATCGAGGTGTCTTGGTCATTTGCTGTAAAGGTCCTTGACATCAACTCCTCTCTGTCTAGTTCTTGTTGCTCCAACATATGCCTTGTAGAAAAAGAAGGATGAAATATTAAATATAGAAATGGCAAAACATCTCAGGCTTGAAAACTACGGATTATAAGCCTAGGTAAAATGAGTTGGAGAAATGTATTAAATAATCCTAATGAAACAGCGCTTAGTTTAAATAATTGCTTGTAATTTTTTATGAAATATTTTGGTGCCAGACAACTCACCGACAGGCAGGTCACCGACAAAAGTGAAATTCACCGACGCGTGCAAATTCGCCGAATGGAAAATTCACCGACAATATTGTCGTTGAGTAGAAATTCATATAATAATTGGTATATGTTGTTTTAAATATTCATATATAACAGGGTTCGAAATTAACTCATGTCCGTAAGTCCGAGACTAGTAAAAATTGTGTCGGATTAGCAGACTTTATAAGGTACTAGTCCGCATGGACTAGTGCAAATCCGGATATGTCTTGATTCTGTTCACATTTTATTAATTTTATTTCCGAGTCTCTTAGGATCGTTTGAAAATAAACAAGAAACGCAACTGAGATAAAGCGTTTTCTACATTGTGATCAATACACAAAGACGTGACTATGAGGAGACTTCTGAAAGTTGAAAACCCTCTTTCTTTCACCACATGCTTCCAACTGATGTGTGGACACATATTTCATTGAATAATTCTTATTGATAAAATTTTAAGATTTGTTATTCTTTTTACATACTATAGGGCGGATTAGTGGAATAGTTTGCGGACTAGTGGAAGCTAGAAGTCACTAGTCCGTGCGGACTAGTGCTAAAAAAACTTAATTTCGAACCCTGTATAATAAACGTGATCAAAGATGTATAAAAAAAAAGAAGTTTTTCTGAGTTGTTGATAAATGTATCCGAGCAATTAAATAAATCCACATATTTGATTTATCTAAATATTTGTTAAATATTGTAAAATTGTTTAAATAATTGCTTGTAATTTTTAAAGAAATATTTACCATGCTTTGTTTTGAAATGAAAAATGAACAGAAACAGGAGTTTTACCTTTTCTGTTGGAGTTGTCTAAGTCCAGCCTGGATGTGTTGACAGTCATACTTTAGCTGGTCGGCTCTCAGTTTGGCATTAGCTCTCCTTGTGGGGGGTTCCTTGTTGACTAGAATGGTAAGCCGCTCACAGTTGCTGACAATGATGTCAATTTTAGCTTGAATTTCATTCTCAAAAAGATGGACCCCATCTTTATCTGTAAACCTGGCCAACTTCCCTAGATCGCTTTGTACCTCCTGAATAAGTTTGTTTGTGTTGGTATATAAGGACTCCATTGAAGGTGTATCTTTGGGTATACCAAAATCTTGTATTAAAAAGGAAATCAAGCGTTCATCAAGGAAAATATTGCTCCAAAATCACAAAAATCTACGTGTCAAACCTAAGACAGCTGTCAGTTCAAAATCCACTTCCGCTCTGACAGATGTAAGATATATCGTACTTGGACTGGGTCGTGCAAGGGCATTTTCGTTCTTCTTTTTAACTAACGGAATTGTATGAAATAAAAGTCACAAAAATAAAACGTTTGCATGAATTATATTTATATATGCATATAATATTTATGAAGTTACTGATTTTTCAATATTGCCACAATTTTATTCACCGCGCACCTGCAATGTTTACATTGGACTTCCTTGTTTACAATGCATGAAGCATGAAAAAACCTTTCTCTGTTTTTCAAGTGGTGAGTTTGTTCCTTTGTTGATTTCTAGTAACAGTTTTAAAACTATACCGTTAAAACCATTGTTCCTGTAATAGTGTATTAAATAAATAAAATCGTTTTAAAATTGGAATGACAAGAAATAAAAAAGAAAACGTACGTCATATGTACAGTGTTCACTAATAGAAATTGTGACTGACTTATACATAGGCTATGTTTCTTGGTTGAAAATAAGAGCCTGGGCCTTTCCATCTGAAAAAAGGCAAAATTCGATTAAGATAGGGGAAAATATCATATTTAATTTTTTTTTTAAAAAATTAATTCAAATTATATCAGAGGATATAAGATTAAATTTTATTTTAATTTGCAAAGTTTTTATTGACTTTATTACCATTATGTGGATTTTTCAGGGTATAAACTTCTGGGAACATATTTTACAATATTAAATCTTCCATCCTTCTAGGCAGCTCACAAAGAAATTAAATTGCACCAGGTTTTTTTTCTCCCACCTATGACATTTGGCATCCAACATAAAGATACTGTCGGACTTGTGTCCCACTATTTATTTGGAACATGCCATAAAAGCATTTCCTGAACTTAAAGAGGGGGAACATATCACTGGGTTCAAAGATGTGTAAAACTCACGTATTGAGTTTTACAACTGCATACAAATGTAAATGTATATAGTATAATTATATGAAGAATATTTTTTGGTGTGATAAATAATTCCTCATAAATACTAGGTATGCTTCCTCAGTTATGCAGCATGGATCTCTCACTTATAGTTTTAGGGAATCTGTGATGATAACAGTGAAATCATCAGTCATATACCATGGAATCAGTCAACTATAGAGTGCTCTACCTAGGGAATCTCCGCAGTGACATAGGCCTGAAGAACCTCAAAGATAACATCCTAAATCTATTCAGAAACTACTTAGGCATCGGAGTTACCAGTGAGGATATCTTTATACACACGAACCATGGGAGAGATTCCTGGTATGCCTTTGTAAACTGTCATGAGGAACATCAAGCAGAATTTGCCCTTGATCAGCTGGAGACATGGGAGTCCAGAAGACACACTCGCTTTAATTTTACGTCCATTTGTGAAGGATCCCAGCCTTTATTTATCGACTACAAACGGGAAACAAAACACAAAAGCAAGAAAACGAGGAGAAAGAAGAGAAAGCCAAGGGGTAATGAATCCCCTGATATTACAGAGCAGTTTGATGAATATTACCCAGAGGACTTAGCTAAAGATAAGCCACAAGACAGTAATCACTCAACTCTACCCTCCTTAAAAAGTGGAAAGAACTTTTTAGGCTTCACAAAGAAAGTTGACCAGCCTGCTCAAGGGATATATTTAGATGGAGAGCAGCTTGGCAATGAAACTAGGAATAAGGAATTCAAAAAAGGCAGTGGAGAATATGTTAAAAATGTCTTGAAAAAACATGTATCAAAGTATGCGTGTGCTTTTCTGAACAGCGGAGAGGAGGGTACTTTGTATCTAGGGGTAAATGATAATGGTAAATATAAAAAGATTTTCTTATTTAAGTTTCATGCATATGATTTTAAAGAAGCTTAGTGTATGAGAGCATTTCTTGAATGAAATTTAAAGGAAATGCATCTTGGGGTCAGTACATTTTAAATTAAAGGAAAAAATTTAGAATATAAAAGTGTATATACATGTATGCTGTCAAGAGGAAAGAAAATGTAAGGAAGATGTCCAAAATATACTGTGTAGATATGAATGTACATGTACAGTCCATGATTGTGTGACTCATGGTGTTATCCACACATTTTCCACCTTTTAGGGTGTGTTGAGGGAATTCCTTGTCCACAGGCCCGGGAGGATGAAGTAAGACTGGACATTGATGAGGCAATAAAAACCATCAATCCTCCTGTGTTCCCAAACATCTATCAAGTCAAGTTCACACCTGTATTTTATAAATTAGGAGTCCCCAAAGGTATGGCATTGCCTTTATAAAGATAACTTTCTGTGGCTTTCATTGGTTTAGATATTAAGCCACATATACTTTATTTCTTTATATTTTAGACAGAGAAATTTTTATAAAATTATCATGAAAAAAAATCAGTAAATTATCATTGCAAATCACATGTACTGGGTTATTAAGTAAACATTGAATTGTTGAAATATCCATATCTTAGAGTGCAAAGATAATAATGCTTGATCCATTAAATGGTCCCAGATTTTTTTCTTGAATTTAAAAATGCTCGTATGCATGCAGTAAGTAACAGAACTAAATTTCGATAATTTTGAAAATTACAGAGGATTACAAAGTCATAGAAATTATAGTCCACGGCACAGGAGATATAGACAGACTGTATCATTCTCCTCATGGGGTGTTTATGAGGAGGGATGGAGGGGTACAGACACTGACAGTCCTAGAGGTGCAAGAGTGGTCACATCAGGTGAGTCTGACAGTCCTAGAGGTGCAAGAGTGGTCACATCAGGTGAGTCTGACAGTCCTAGAGGTGAAAGAGTGGTCACATCAGGTGAGTCTGACAGTCCTAGAGGTGAAAGAGTGGTCATATCATGTGAGTCTGACAGTCCTAGAGGTGAAAGAGTGGTCATATCAGGTGAGTCTGATAGTCCTAGAGGTGAAAGAGTGGTTACATTAGGTGAGTCTGATAGTCTTAGAGGTGCAAGAGTGGTTACATCAGGTGAGTCTGATAGTCTTAGAGGTGCAAGAGTGGTTACATTAGGTGAGTCTGATAGTCTTAGAGGGAGCAAAGTAATTTTATAGGTCCCAGTGACTTTGTTATAACCTAGTTTTACTGTAGTAATATTTTCTAACCCATAGTATAATAATATTATAGTACATGTGATTTAAAAAAAAAATGCTATTATTATAGAATAAAGTGCCAGTGAACTTCCATATAGCGGGTTACCGGGTATTTTAGCAGGGTGCTTATTTTGGCATTTTGATGATAGTCCGCTAATTTTTTTATCGCCAAAGTAGTCAGTACTCTTCTTAGTGTCCATCTGCAAAGAGCTGAAACCCTGCATCCCTAAAATAAATTACGCCAAAATTATTGGCATACCTTTGAGCAGGTAAAACGTCAAATTTTACACCTGCCAAGAAAACCTGCTATATGGTATATATAGGAAATATTGCAAACTTTAATTTTTGATAGAAATAAGCAGTTATCTCCCCTTCTTGTCCTGATTACTTCCCTTTCTTTTGATCCCCCAACCCACATCATACATACTGTCTTGTTCATCTCCTTTCCTAGTCTATTTTCTAAAATGGTAATTGTATAAAGATACAGAAAGGGATTTGAACATGAAATATATTCATGTCAACCACTATCCATTTTTTTAATGATTGAATTTTCTCATCAGAAACACCAGAAAGAAATCAAAAGGTTGGAGGAGAGACTCCAGAGACAGGAGGACTTATTTGAGAGAAGAACACAGGAGGAAAAAGACAAGAAATCCAAAGTCTGTGTTGTCATGTAGCTCTACTCACCTGAGGATAAATTTTGACACACAAAACTGCAGGACAGTTCATTTAGTTTTATCGCTTTAAGGTTTTGTCAAAGGTCAACATGTCCAAAAATTTATTTTTACAATAGCCCCAAAACTATGTGAAGTATGAAGTTAAAAAACTTTTACAGTTTATAAACTTTTCATTGATTAACAGAGAGAAAGTATCACTTGATAAAAAAAATACTTGGAAAAAGTAAGAATTGAGAAAAATTCTTCTTAAAAATGCATATATTTTCAAAAAATACACCTAATTAATTCCACGCTCTTAGTGAAAACCATTATTGCAGAAACAAAATATGTTTATCAATGAAGGGCAAGTTGGACTTGGATAGCCTCAGGAAAGTTGTTTCCCCTGTTTATTTTGTCCAAATGTTAAGACTTGAAAGTGAAAGTACATTGCAAATGGCGGATTCTATAGGGGTCTTGTCTTTATACCTGTCATGCTTTCATTAACAGCCTTTCAGGGACCATTCACGTCCTACTTGCCCTTCAATGATAAACATATATTATTTCTGCAAGGATGGTTTTCACAAAAAAGATAGAATTAAGCAGGTGCATTTTTCTTTAAATATGCACATTTTTTGACAGGATTTTCTCAAAAAATATCTTTTTAAAAATATTTGTTATCAAGTGATACTTTCTATCTATTAATCAATGATATATTTATAAACTGTAAAGGTTTTGACTTTATACCACACATAGTTTTGGAGCTATTGTAAAAAAATTTTTTAAACATGTTGACCTTTGACGAAACCTTAAGCAATATAGGTTTTAAAACTGCCAAGTCTTGTTGCACCTTTATATATAATATATATTAATTTTTATAGAAGTTTTTAAATCAGTACTGTGTTTAGACATTCAATTTTAATGTTATAAGAATAATGTTTGCTGTGTTTGATTTAATTGAATCATCAATATTTTTATATGCATAATCTTTTTTATACCTTTTATATTTTCTTTTGTGCAATTTGATTGCTTCTTTATAGTACTGTAGGATTTGTGTTCATGCAACTATCAATATCCCATATGAGGAAACACCTCTTCCCTATCCAAGGAAACTTGATATCCCACCAATTTCCCAGGAAAGGGGACATGCACCTCTTTCCCATGATAGGAAACATATTTTTTCCATATTACAAAATATGTGATGTTAAAGCACCTCTTTCTTAGGAAAAAAATACATGTGATGTCCCTCTTTGACCCATTATACAAAACATGAAATCCTTTCAAATTTTCATTTCCAAAAATATGTCTCAGTTTTTGGTCTATATGTAACATATACCAAATTTGCCAAGTAATACGTATTTATCTTTATCTTCTCATTCTTCAATCAGAAAATTAATTATTATTTTCATCATTGCAGTTAAATCTGATGCATACATTTGCATGTATATCATTCATGATAAAGATGAGTATGTAAGTTTATTTTCAAACCATAAGAAATTATAGCAAAGAAATCATAATTATTTATCTGAATTTCTCTTTTGAATTGATAGTGAGTTCAAGACGTCCTTGATAAACAAATTATTTTTAATTAAACAATTCTTATCTTGTTTTAGAAGACTTTTAGAAATTACAAAAGTTCAAAATAAAAATTGAACAGAAAATAAAAGGGGGTACAGTAATAAACTGATACCTCTGAAGAATAAATCTTTAATGTAGGAAATCGGTGTTATAATGTTTTGATATCTTTATTTTACATATGTATACATGTATTCATACCCGGTTATTATTTTTTGTGGTTTTGCTTATCTGTGACAATTTATCAGTATTTGCGAATCAAAGTCAATAAATATATTTTTTCAAACTTTATGTTATTGTATTAAGTTTCAAAAATGCATATTTCTGTGCAATATACTAAGAATCTACATAATTAAAATTAAAAAAAAAAGTATGTACAATGTAGATTTAAGGAATCACTGTCTAGTTAGTATAGTATGCCAGGGCATCAACGATAGTGGGAAACATGGGATAATTTGCGTAACAGGCGAAGCCCATTATGCATAAATTATCCCATGTTTCCCACTATCGTTGATGTCCCTGGCATACTATACTAACTAGACAGTGATTCCTTATATTTCCATTTCATTGTGAAATAAAATTGTAGATTTAGACTTTAAAAATGTAGACTTAGGTTTAAATAACAAGAGGACTCCCATGGCAATTTCAATACTCGTCGCCCACTGATGATAAAAACAGAGAAAGCCGCACGAGATTAACATGCATATTTGGCCTCCTTAACCTCAGACAAGGAGGCAGATGCGCACGAGATTTGCATGCATATTATTAAACCTTCTTAGCTTCTGACCTATCAACCTGCCTAATTTACATTCCTGCAGAATTATTAAGAAATCAATCCTCTAACTTTCAAAGAGTTATCACGCTCAATAGAGCTATGTAGAGAAGATACATGTGTATCGACTTAGCTTGTTTTCTAAATCATACGTGTAAAACTACTTGAATGTAGCAACAGATTTAGGTACAATTGACCTCTCTTAAGACATCAGTATATTTTAAAAATAAAAGCACTGTTTAAAATTTTAGAGCCATCTTATGATTTGTGAGCATTGCAGTAACATTTAAAATACATAAACCAACAGTCTACACAAACTCATGGACTAATCCATAAACCATTCCATTTTCAACAAATTTGGATATATCTATGCTTTTACTACAATGAAGCGCATTGAAGTGGTAAAATTTTCCGTTTGGATGAAACGTTCTGAGTCATGTTTTGAACGTCAATTATTACACAATGACACGCCCTTTTTTTTAAGAAACGTACAAGAAATATTCGTCGTAATGTTTTAGTTCACCCCACTCTTTGCGAAAAGCAACATGAGTTTCACTGAAATGGAGATTTTTAAAGTTATAAGAGAGATTTAGAGAGTTCCAGCTTCTATAAAACACATATTGCGACGAATTTGTACATATTATGAATTTATCATGTTTACTGGAGTGTCCAACTTTTCCATAACACATGTATTGGTCGAACACGTGCGTACTCTGTGTTTATGAAGACCGTCAGTTTGATTGGATATTATATTTTTATATTTACATTCACTGAATAATTTCTCCTTTATTTCTTAAGAAAACCCATTACGTTCATCACTGCATGAACTACATTGGGCATGTCGCCAGTACAGATTTCTTGATCAGTGGCTGTTCCATCAATGAAACGTATAATTAAAAGACATTTGCATCATTTATACAATTATTAACCTTTTTATTCAAACTTTAAATGATTATTTAAACAGATATAAATATAAACAATAAAATGCTTTCTTTGTTTGTTATTACTGGAATGAACGGTCGCAGCTATTGCAGAAAAAATTTACATAACCCGCTTACGCGGGTTAGGTATTAAGTATAAAATGCTTTCTTTGTTTGTTATTACTGGAATGAACGGTCGCAGCTATTGCAGAAAAAATTTACATAACCCGCTTACGCGTTATCAAACCAGAATCTGTTTTTTATCATACCGATTATTTGAAGGAATATTGATCAATCTTTACATTTTTTTTTCAAAGTGCGTTAATATCATAATGGTCCCAAATTTTAACGCATTTTGAAAAAAAAATTTTCAAAGTGCGTAATTTTTCAAAGTGCGTTGTAACAGACGTATCGCTTGGCGAAATTTACATGCCGGAAGAATGATCAAGAAATGAAATAAACGAACTTTCAAAGAGTTATTATATCACAGAGAAATCAAATAGAAATCAATTATTATAAATAATAATGCCCCCATTAACAAAATCTCGGGGTGTATGATTTTTGTCGTGTCCGTCCGTCTGATTGTCTGTTGGTCCGCAAAAACCTTAACCTAAACCCATAACTTTTGATTTAGTGGAGCTATGACTTTCATAATACACATGTGTATTCCTTGTGACAAGACATTTCTTTGGGTACCACCAAATTTGACATTTTGACCTCAACCATGGAGTCTGACTTACTTTAACACAAAAAATCCAAAAGGTGAAGGTAAATGGTATCCAATGAAAGGTCTTGCCACAAAGAATACGTAAGTGAAATATGGAAGCCCTTGCTCTAACCCTTCAAAAGTTAAGGCCAAGGTTAAAAATTTTAAAAGTAGGTCAAACTCCAAGATCAAGGCCAAAATGCCAAGTTCTTGATATTAAATGAAAGGTCTTGTCACAAGGATTAAATATATTAAGTATGACAAGAGTTTACAAGAATTTACCCCCCCCCCCCCCAGGGCATTCATCATTTGAAAAAATTAGAATCTACACTACCCGAGGATGATTCCATATAAATAACACTAATCATAGCTTTGAAGTACTTGAAAAGAAGATTTAAAAAGGTTTCCCTATATATCCCTATGTAAAACTTGGGTGGGCCATTTTGGCCCCACCCTAGCCCCAGGGGTCATGATTTAAACAAACTTGAATCTACACTACCTGAGGATGATTCAACATGAATTTCATCTTTCCTGGCCCAGTGGTTCTGGAGAAGATAATTTTTAAAGATTTTTTCGAATATATTCCTATGCAAAACTTGGGTCGGCCATTTTGGCCCCACCTTAGCCCCATCGGTCATCATTTGAACAAACTTGAATCTACACTGAGGATGATTCCACATGAGATACATCTTTCCTGCCCCAGTGGTTCTGGAGAAGATTTTTAAAGATTTTTCCTATATAATCCTATGTAAAACTTGGGGCGGCCATTTTGGCCCCACCTTAGCCCCGGGGGTCATCATTTGAAGAAACTTGAATCTACACTACCTGAGGATAATTCCACATGAGTTTCAACTTTCCTGGCCCGGTGGTTCTTGAGAAAAAGATTTTTACAGATTTTTCCTATATATTCCTATGTAAAACTTGGGTCGGCCATTTTGGCCCAACCCTTGCCCCGGGGGTTATGATTTGAACAAACTTGAATCTACACTACCTGAAGATGATTCCAAATGAGTTTCACCTTTTTTGGCCCAGTGGTTCTTGAGGAGAAGATTTTTTTTAAAATGCCATTAATTTTTCACTAATTCATAATTATCTCCCCTTGGAAAAGGGCGTGGCCCTTCATTTGAACAAACTTGATTCCCCTTCACCCAAGGATACTTTGTGATAAGTTTGGTTAAAATTGGCCTAGTGGTTGTTGAGAAGAAGATGAAAATGTGAAAAGTTAACGACGACGACAACGACAACGACAACGACTACGACAACGACAGACAACGGACAAATTTTGATCAGAAAAGCTCACTTGAGCCTTCGGCTCAGGTGAGCTAAAAATACTAGCCCTAACCTTTTAAAAGTTATGGTAAAAGTTTTTTTTTTAAGTAGGTCAAACTCCAAGGTCAGGGTCAAAGTTCTTGGTATCTACTATAGGACCTTTTCACACGGATTACATTTGTGAAGTATGAAAGCACTAGCCATTGGCATTCAAAAGTTATGGTTAAGGTTAGATTAATGTTTTTTCATAGGTAAGGAAATCTTCAAGGTCAAGGTCAAAAGGCCAAAGTTGTTGGTATTCAATGAAAGGTCTTTCTACAAAGAATACATATATGAAATATAAAAGTCCTGGTATGTACTGTCCAAAAGATATGGCTAAAGTAAAGTTTGGAATTTTGTGTAAAAGTGGTTCAAACTTCAATGTCAAGGTAAAAAGGTCAATTTTGGTGATACCCAAAGAAAGGTCTTGTCACAAGGAATATACATGCTGAATATGAAAGTCATAGCTCCACTAAATCAAAAGTTATAGGCAAGGTTAAAGTTTTTGTGGACAAACAGACAGACAGACATGACAAAACTATACACTGGAGTACCCCCCGAAACTTCGCTTACGGGGGCAAAAAAATCAGATATCCAGACTTTTGAAGGAATTGCGCAATTTTTATACATATAAGGTACTTTAATTTCTTCTATTTACTTTGGTCATTTTACAGTGCATTGTGTACAAAGAATTTCCTATAATTCCAAAACATCATATATCACTTTTAATTTCATTTCATGTTAATAAACATTGGTATCTATGGCTACATTTAAATGAACCTCAATTTCTTTAAATATGCAATTTTAAAACATTTATAAAGGATATAAAAAAATTGACTTCAAAAAACTTTCTGAATGCTTTAAAGAACCCTGAAGCACATTGAAAAATAGAAATGAAAATTTTAGCATGAAAAATGTTAATTTTCAAGCTTCATTTCGAGACTTTTTAAATCAAAATATGAATTAAAGAGTTATCCTTTCTGGTTGTGGATCGGAGTACCTTAATATACTTATATGACCAAATCATATATATATGATTGGCCATTGCAATTCATTAATTGTCATGTTTGTGCCAATAAATATTTGTAAATGCAGTGTGTTGTCCATCCCAGTAAAGGGGGTGTGTTGGGAGTTAAGACATGTCAACACATACTGAAACGCACGGAACAATGACAAATAAGACTTTCCTTGCATGGTCTGGATATCTCAGCCAAGGCCAAATGGGAGAACGTAGTCTAGAGTGTTCGACTAATATTAGGTCACATCTGAGCCTCTTTAGCAAACATGGTCGTTACATCGCCTGAATATTTTAACTTTAAGCTCGACTTTTTCAAATGAGTAAAAATTACAATAAACAGAATCATCCGATTAGACAAATCAACAAGAGTGTAATGACCTAAGAATTTGTTTCAGAATAATACCGCACAACCATACGATATGTCTGTCGGATCTGATAATATAGCTAGATCGTTACACAAACAACGTCAATAGAATTAATGCTGATGTTAAGAAAAACCCATGTATGGCAGCGTATTTTTTGTAAGCTGTCTCGGTATAGAATTTGTTCGCAAATGGATCATGAAACATCAAATTTACCAGTAAATATTGACACATTATCAGAAAACCTTAATCATACATACCAAAAAAATCCTGTCTATCACTTAAGTTGGTTGAAAGTCGAAAATCTTTATTGATTACAAAAAAAAAACCACGATCATATACGAATTTAGTTTCAGCCCTTTTCATAAAATGGTCTCTAAGTTTCTTTAAAGCCATATGTGGCGTAACTGATCAAAAAATATATTTTTGAAAAATACAAAATTAAGTAAAGAAATATGGTTAATACATTTAAATTAAAGCTTTTCATACAAACTGAACGCGGAGAACACCTCGTTTCATCTAATAATACGATTTTATCTTCTCTGTAATGTGTTATTTAAATCTTTTGTATTTTCTTCCGAGTCTGAGAAAATTCCGAGAATCCAAATTAAATTGTGATATCTTTATAACGCAAATGACTTACATTTCGTAATTTACGGAAAAGTTTTATCTTTATATAAAGTAATGATACAAATAATAAGTTCTCTAAATTTTAGTCTAATAATTTTCATTGTACATACGCCATATATGGCTTTAAGAACGCTCTATTTAGTGCAACTATCTTCTGAGATCTAAATTAGAAGACGCTCGACTTTAGAATCCTATTACTGTTAAATAGTAGAGAAAAATTATTTATTATTATTTTGAAATACTAGTAAACGACATTTCAGATTACCCCAGCTGCAGTGACGTATTTCCGGCGAGACTCCGAAAAACCCGGATTAAGCGCCGATCAGCTGTATATTAGGACGGACACAGGATAGATGGAAACCACCTCTGGGACAATTCCTCGATCTTATATTTGTGCTGTCTATCAATAAAAGTTAGGGCCGCCCGATGAATCCGCCCAAATGGAATGCAAAAACAAAAATTGTGCGAAAGTTTTATGCGTCTACGATTACTACCGGGGTAGTTGCTGAGGAAATAGTGTTACGGACTAACAGACAACTTAAGGTGGCTCATTACATCCACAGTTTATTTTAGATTTCAATACAGCACCACTTATAATGTAGATGTCAAATATCCAGATGGGGGTATTGATATCATAAATATTTTTTATAGAATTTTTTAGTTTTTGTTTTATTTTAGTGAAATGTTTTATTTTAGGTTTATTATTCACAGAATTTCAGAACTTTCAGTGTCAAATGATGGGCATCTTCTTAAGACAAGTACACAAAGTGAAAATACCTCATAATACCTAATAATAATTTTATTAGAAAAAATAATTTTCTCCTAGAAAACAATTAATGTCATTATCTTTTTAATCTATGCATAAAACGTTTAAAAAATGTGTTCTGAAGAGACAAGGAATGTATTTCAATGAATTACATGTGTCAAATTGAATGAAGAATGTTTAAACGAAATGAAAAATCGAATTTAAAAAATATTTGGTATAAAAAGTCCACTTTCAAGAGTTATCTTTCCTAATTAGCCAAGACTCAAAACACTATGGTACGTTTAACATTACATCTGAAATTCATAATAAAGCTTTAAATTACCAGAGTATACATTTAAATCAATAAAACAAATATATAAATTAACACCAACACAGTAAATAGCGTAATTAAATAAAATTTTAATTTCAACAAGGTTGTAGATTTTAACTCGAATTTCCTCCATACATACATGTCAGTGATTGATAGAGTTCACTGCATGCATGGCTATGAAATTGACATTACTTGTTTGGCGAAGATTTGACTGTTGCTTTCTTTTGTTTCTGTCTAAAAGCAATTCTTCTTGGTTTATGCATAATGAATCCGTTACTTTGTTTTCACTGTTTACAACACCGCATGTTTCATCTATTTTTAAAGCGTTTTAAAGGTCAGGGTCATATTATAGAGGTACCTACACTACTCGTTCCCTGAGCAAACCGGTCGACACAATGGAGGTTTATTTTTTGTGTAGTACGTCATCAAAAAGTGGTGTAATGAGCCTCCTTAACCGAAAAAGGGACAAACACAAAGAGAGGTGCACAAAGTTAAAACTGTATATCCAAAATTCTAGATCGAGAGCCGAGTAACTATATATAGTACTATGTTATAAACAATTTTTCATCCCTAATTTGGCCTTTTTAAAGTAATATCACACATTGTCAGTGAATACCTCCGAAGCAGGAAAATGGAGAAAAGGAAATTTTGCAATTTAAGATAATTTATTTTGATTTCAGATTTAGAATTACATGTTTATGATACAAGTTTCTTCGTTTCAATTCGTTTCTTCCTTAATTTGCCAATTTGCCTCACTCATTACAAGTAAAAGCGGCCATGTACTTTTCACATCTTGTTCTCTTTAAACATTGAAACCTTCAATAAAGGACTTAATCTATATACAAGTCTATATATACAGTACAAGTATATAAATATCAGATTCTATATAACCCATGGACTCAAATAAAAGATTTCTCCCCTTCCAAGGACAGATAATGAAAATCGCGTCCTTGTTAAATTTCTTCCTATCAGACCTATCCCTCATGGGTAGGTAGGGCACAATTGAGGTTCGACGTTTTGATGTATGAGTACAAAGGAAACAATGTTTCACATCTTGTTAAGACCACTAGAACCACAAACAGTTCGGCGTATTCACATTTCTTTGATGACTCCATAGATCTGGAGCTAAAGCTAGAGGGCCTGGATTACTAGTATGTAATTTGAATTTCGCATCGGACTTAATACTAGGTATTTTGTCTTTTTCGAATTCAAAGTATGATATGAAATGAAAAGAATTCTTTTGTATGGAATACCAAATTAACACATATTCAAATATATGTTCCAATCTTCAAATAATTGCACTATCTTCAAATAATTGTACCTATTTTCAATTCATTATTCATTTGAAGATAAGTACAACTGAATTCAAGATAGGTGAAATTAAATTGAAGTATAATTATCTATAAATAGGTATACGTAGGTACAAATGAATTACTAGTATACCTTTCTTTAATGGAATTACAGATATCTTCAATTCAATTAAAGATAGATTCAATTGAATTATACCCATCTCTAATTCATCTGAGGATAGGTATAACTGATTTAAAGATAGGTACAATTGATTTTAAAAAACGATTAAAAAAGATACGATTGATTTGAAGAAAGGATCAATTAAGACATATCCGCAAAGGATGTGAAGATAGGTACAATTCAATTGTACCTTGGTTTAATTCCTTTTGTTTTGTAGAAAATAATAATGGAGACAAAATTAAACAAGGATGGAAACGCACAAAACCCCCAGAGCGACGACCACGGAATGAAAGGAGAAATAAAGGTAAATTTAAAATGTGCTGAAAGCATCATATACTTATTAAAATACACATGTATATCAATAAGTGAGCGAAAAACATATATACCGGAAATGGCGTATGATAAAGGAAGTAGTTATTTGTCAGTAGCTTAGTAATTAAAGATAGGTTCAATTCAATTAAATCAATTATACCTATCTTTAAATCAATTATACCTATCTTCAATTCTTTGCATTCGTACCAATCTTCAAATCTTCAAATCAAATGAATAACTAGTACTTATTTTCAAATGAATTAAAGATAGGTATAATTGAATGGTACCTACCTCTAATTCATTTGAAGATAGGTACAATTCATTTGAAGATAGGTTTAATTATTTGAAGATAGGTACAATTAATAAATTTGAATATACGAGGGCTGTTCAATAAATTATGTCCTGAACTGTATGGCATACAATACAGATATCATATGACATTAAGCTTGACTTTTTCGCATAATTAAATCTTTAGTGAATTTATAACAATTTATGTGACCACTTTTCATCACATACATGTATAGTTTCATAGTGAGAAGCTGGAAAACATGGCTATTCGAGACACTGCATTACAATGAATGTTTAAAAAATCAGTAAACTAGAGTGAAATTAAACGCTTCATTAAAGCTGCTGTAAAGATCGTTAAGAATCCCAAAGAAATGTTCAATGAAATATGTAAAAATTACGGCAACCAATGTCTCTTTTATAAACAAATGAGCAGATGGATCTCAATGATAAAAAATTATATAATTATACATCAGTTCACACTGTTTTAAGAAACGTTTGACAATGAAAAAGCTTAGTACTCAAAGGTCACCCTATATTTTGAAAAAATGAGTGAAAACGACAGCGTGTAAGAATACCTAAACAATTATTTTAAATTATCAGTAACTGTAGTTATCAACGTTTATGTGAAATTCAAACAGATAATGAAACTGGAATCTATTGCTTAAAACTCTCGAAACAAAATTTATAAGATGTACTTGACAAAAACAGCAAAGGTCTGAGAAGAGTAAAGAATTGCAAGAGCACAAAGACATTTAACATGCAGTTTTCTTAATTATTAGTTGTCTAGTTGCTCAAATTCGTATTCATGGAGACAGTTTAATTTCTGTAAGAGCCTAGAAAGCAGTTTAAAAAAATCAAAAGATTAATGAGAGGAAGGAACCAGAATCAGGAATCCACAACATTAAATTTCTCATAAAAACGTCCAAACCCACACACCCTGAAGAGTAAAGGAGTTTTTTGGGATAAAAAGAAAGTTATTATTTTTTTTACATTAACAATATTCGCCAGATCTTTCGTATTTCATTTTCCAAACTTGAAAAAAAAAAACACCTTCAGAAGGAGGAAACGAGTCCAGGAAATTATAAGATCTCATGGTCATACCCAAAAATGAGTTCTAAAACAATCAGAAATTGGTTAATTTGTTTTTACTGATATGTGTTTTAATTAAAAGATAATATTAGGTTAAATCATTATGAATGAATTATTGAAAAGCGTCCTTTGTTTCTTTCCGAGCATGGAGGAAATTATTTATTGAACAGCCCTCGTATGTTAATGTGGCGTTCAATACTTTTTGAGTAAGAGAAAAAAAACTGTCCTCTTACCGGGTGTATAAATCTGTCTTCTAAATTTTTGTAACACTTATGAAATAAATATCATAAATGCATATTTGATTCGAAGACATCAGCTAATGAAACTTTGTATCATTACTTATCATTTAAATAATAATATATCGTTTATTTAATTTAATTCATTAAATTTAATTTTTCACAGTTTTAAATATATTTAATTTTGAAAAAAAAAATTGACAAGTTTTTCATAAACAGATGAATAAATAAAGAAAAAGACGAATCGAGTGAAAAGACAATCTTCTCACTTCCTTATAGATTAGAAATCTATTTCATGTAAATTCAAATGCATATACATAATTAAACTAGAATTCTTAAATCCTCTAAAAACCGTACGTGGATGGTTTGTATTTCAAACAAATTGTAATATGCTATTTTATTGGAGGTTATTGCTATATGAAAGTGTGAATGTGATGTTGCAGAAATTTTGAAATGACACATCGGAAGTCTAGTGTAAATAGAAGGAGTGGTCAGCGTCGACGACTTATTAGTCCTTGAAGGAAAACATTCGATTTAGTATTTGGCCATTTTCTTTTTTACAGATTTGGAGGAAACTGTGATCCCTTGTCTGCCATTGTTACCCTCCAACATTCACTTCCATCCGATCGAATTGATTCCATATTGCAGTTAGATACCGGTAATTATTAATTGTAGATAGTAGCCTTTTTAGATCAACTGAGCCGAAGGCTCAAATGAGCTTTTCTGATCACATTTTGTCCGGCGTCTGTCTAGCTGTCCGTCTGTCTGTCTGTCTGTCTGTCTGTAAACTTTTCACATTTTTGAACTCTTCTCAAGAACCGCTTGGCTAATTTCAACCAAACTTACCACAAAGCATCCTTGGGTAAAGGGGTTTCAAGATTGTTCAAATGAAGGGCCACGCCCTCATTCAAGGAAAGATAATTGGGAATTAATGAAAATTTGGTGGCATGTTTTAAAAATCTTCTTCTCAAGAACCACCATGCCAGGTAGGATGAAACTTATGGGGAAACATCCCAAGGTGGTGTAGATTCAAGTTTGTTCACCCCCGGGGTAGGGCGGGGCCACAATGGCCGACCAAAGCTTTACATAGAAATATATAGGAAAATTCTTTAAAAGTCTTCTCAAGAATGACAATTCCATAATTGATCATATTCATAAGGAAGCATCCACAGGTAGTGTACATTCAAATTTGTTCAAATCATGACCCCCTTGGGTATGGCGGGGCCACAATGGCGCCCAAAGTTTTACATAGAAATCTATAGGAAAATTCTTTAAAAATCTTCTTCTCAAGACTAACAAAGCCATAATTGATCATATTTACATGGAAGCATCCCCAGGTAGTGTACATTCAAGTTTGTTCAAATTCTTTAAAAATCTTCTTCTTAAGAATAACAGAGCCATAATTCATCATATTTATATGGAAGCATACTCAGGTAGTGTAGATTCAAATTTGTTCAAATCATGACCACTGGGGGTAGGGCGGAGCCACAATGGCCACTCAAAGTTTTACATAGACATATAAAGGAAAATTCTTTTAAAATCTTCTTCTCAAGAATAGCAATGCCATGATTGGTGATGGGACTACTTTTGGATTAAACTTTCCAATAATAAACCAATTTCTACTTTTTCCTAGCCACGGTGCTCAGGTGAGCGATGTGGTCCATGGGCCTCTTGTTTAAAAAATTAATGTATCGATTTTTAATGCTAAGACATGCATGCCGCGAAGATATTTTTTCAACAGTAGTATTCTGAATATAAAATGACGTCAATGCTCATCACAGATTAAATTTTATGATAGGAAGTCTGAATATGTCTAGCAAAACAACGTCTATTACTTGGTATTATTGCACATTTTCTTTATCCAGCATTAAAGGTTATATAAATAACGTATGCATCTCGTATATTCTTATGTTAAGGCCTCAAGTAAAAGGTACCGGTAAGTTTCTTGTATATTTCCAACAGTTTCCATTTTACTAAAAATGCAGATAATTAAAAAAACATATATCATACTAATTAATTAACATACGTCGAACTGTTATTTTTCGTGAATTCATTGCTAAGAAAAGAAATCTTGCCAGAGAAAATGACACCAATACCATTATTTGTAAAATATTTAATTCTGGTTGTTACACGGCATTTGATTGGAGAGAAAAATTATTTTATATTGTATAACCTGTGTTGGCTACATCACAATGGCTTGCGTCAAAACGTATATATCCGTTTGGCGTTACTTTTAAATCAAAATTTGTTAAAAGACACTTTTGAAAGGAAAATTATTTTATTTCTCATCTGCGACCCCTTCACAAAATGTTCACATTATATGTATATCTTCCAAACAAAACAAAACAAAAAAAAAATAAATAAAAATAAAAAAAAAAAATAACGAAAAATTAAGGTTTAATTAGGAACTTTTGTGATCCTTTAAATTTCTGCGATAGAATAAACCTTTTTTTACTTTAATTTACATGGCATTTAATTGAATTGGATCTTAACTTATGACTGCATACCTGCAAATCTATAATGTGTCTAGATTCCAAAATCCTAAATATCATAAGAATGGCGAAATGATAAAGTTGTTTTAGATTCTTTAATGAAAGTACCACAAAACCTCTCTTTCTGCAAAATTCAAAGATATATTGCAATTCCGTACAGCCCGTTATCCAATGTCTGTACATCTAGAGGAAACTTTATTATAAGAAATGATAAAAACAAGTTTCTGCTATTATGCTGATTTTGAAAATTGAACTCATATGGTGTTAAATAATAATTTCATAGACATACAGTACCATTTTATGCAGAAAGTGAATCATTTAAAAACCACTTGACGTTGTCAGTATCAAAATACTAGTATATTAATGGTTGTTACACAATGTTTAACACCAAAAGATCATGATACTCTTAATGAAACATTGGAGTATGAGGGGTGATCAAAAAGCTCGCGAACTAATTGAATAACTTCCATAAAAGAAACAATATTTGGTTTCAATGTTGATTATATTTTAAATTAATCGTCTCTAATTTTAATGCATGTATCAACCAACGTTCTGAGCATACGCGAATCACGTGATATTTGCGGTCACATGAACCCCTCCGTAGCGTTCTGTCACAAAAGTTGAAAGATTTTTTTGAGTTTTATATTTCTTTCTATGTGAGTCAATTTTGATGACAAGAACAGTTCATTTGTCAGAAATGGTAAAATCTAGACAACAGAATGGGTGGATAAGAATATTCTTTTCAAAAATAAGCATGGCGACCATTAAAACACAAATCTTCTGTCTCAGGAGAGACCTTTATTCAAGGTGGATAGAGAACAGGTGCCTCTTTTTTACCATATCTAATATGTTTAAAACCTAAAGTAAACGATATCTTAGGTATTTAATAATAATATTATTGTTCAAATGTTCAACTATTTTTCAAAGTGTAAATTGGAGGTCTTTGATAGCAAATTGCTTAATTAAACACACATATCTTTTCAAACTTGCTTTCACTGGGCAATATGACAAGTATCATTTTTATTTTTTAACCATCAGCCTTCCTTCATTGTAACAATCAATCCAATCATGAATTGAATCTATAGGAACTCATTTATCTTAATAAACTGTGTACAAATTATTATATGATTCTGCAGAGGGATTTATCGGATATATAATAAATTGTACAGTCGTTTGTTGAACGAGTTCGACTGAGACAACCATTTTTCGTCACAAGTGACCTACATTTTCACATTGTGACGTCACAAACAAGGAGAAAAACTTTATTCAGCATATGCTATTTTTAAACCTTGTGTATGGCTATGTGTGTACCATATTTCTTTCTAATCTGAATTGTGGTTTTGTAGATATAGAGATAGATCGCGAACATTTTGATTACCCCTAGTTTATGGAGTGCGAAAAGTAGTAAAGTTCAAAAGTCCATTAATCAAGTTCAAAAGTCAACTAACTAATAGTTAATCCGAGCAAACACAGACCTCCAAATATTTAAGTTTGGATCAGATACCATGGAGGAGTGAGCATGCCCTACAAACCGGTCATTTGAGCCAAAGAAAGTTTCTCATGAAAGATTATTGCAAACCGTAGGATGGAGCTGCTGTATGCATATAAGTTTAAGTTTTGGTGTATGGGATTGAGGTGGGAAAAGTTATTCAGAATTAAATGTTAGCTATACATTAAAAAGAGTCTACATCAGTAGTTTTTTCCCTTTATAATTCATTTACTATTGAAAAAAAAACGAAAGGTCCCCTTTTTTAGAATATTAATTTTTTTCTTATCGCATAAAAACGTACGTTACACAGTTCATGTTTAACATTGATTAAGACAAATTCATTTCTGAATGTACAATTCATGGGTCTTATATTTTGATTTATTTTTTATGCAGCCAACATGCACTTATTTGAGAAAGTGATAAAGTTTAAAAGGGTATCGTTTTTGTTCCATTTTTATCCGACTAGAAAGATTTTTAAATCTGGATTTTCCGAGCCAACCGTGTTGTTTAATAAATTCCAACAAAAATCGCTGCATCCAGTAATTTAGAGAATCGGTGTACATCTCGGTCAAAGGTAGACATTTTTCCGTGTGGTATTCGTTTCAGAATGTTTAAACAGGTTAGGATCAATCGCCCAAATGGGATATAATAGTCTGTTCGGGATATAATATGGATAATCCCAAATGGGCTATACATTTACAGTGCAAAAATTGAAAAAAATTATTTTGTTAATAAATATCATAAATCCGCATCAAAACACTTAAAATGGAATAACTATTGGTAAGCAAGTTTTTCTGAAATCCTACCGTTTGTTAGATTGATCCCCAAGAAGTTAAGGAACTTCCGATGGATCAATCTCCTAAACAATGGGCATACAGGAAAACTTGTCAACCAAAAGTTATTCATTTTTAAGTGTTCTGATGCGGATTTATGATATTTATAGCCAAAATAATTTTTTTTTATTTTTGCACTGTAAATTTATAGCCCATTTGGGATATTATATCCCAAACGGACTATTATATCCCATTTGGGCGATTGGTCCCAACCTGTTAAATTGCCAAATTGGTATTTTAACGAGTGGTAGGATTACTAGTAACTGATATAAGGAATTTTATCCATGGCGTTCAGACTTGAATGGTAGAGGTAGTTCCAAATTTCACGTAATACAGCGCGCTATACTTTTCGAATCATTTGTCATATTTAATACACAGTTGTGTCTCATCGTATGGATCATGGCTAACTAAGTGAGTGAGAATACAGCTGATCTGAACTACATTCTATTCAAGTGAAATTGATAGATCATGGGTAACTCAGTTCCTGGAAACAATGCTACTAAACACATGGAGTGCCTGTTAAGGACATTGGCAAGTCACGGTTATCCGGAGAAAAAAGGTTTATATCATGGGTTTATCCACTTATAAATCTGTGATTGAGAGTGATCTCCCGTGTAGAATTCTCTGTGAAATGAAAACCAACAAAGCGTAATTTACAGAGGTAAACAAAAGCACATGTGCTTCCTTCAACGGATAGAATCATCTCTACAATAAGAAAGAAAAACGGTGATTGTTTTGTTGTACATTGTGTTCAGGGACAGACAGTAAACAGTGGTCAACAGACCGTTATTACAGTAAACCCATGCTGGGAAGGACAATTACAAAACGAGAACCTGTTACTGAATGAGGTCGTGCGAAGGAGGCACTATTTACATGCTGTAACTGTAAACAAATATAAAACAAATCTATGCCAAAATTTTTATGAAAATTTGTTTCCAGTATGGTAAATTACTTAACATAAACAGTCTTTACCATTATGAATACGAATTAGATTCTAAGGGAAGTAACTCTAAAATAATAAACAGTGTTGGTCGTCACTAGATCTGTGTCATGTTTCTAAATTTGTTTTCAGTCATGATATCTACATACGATTGGAAATGAGGATACAATAATGTATATAATATATAAACTTTCTGAAATGACTGAATTTTGGAAAATTTTTATGGTAAAAAATTAAGTAGGTCCTTTTTATCAACAATTTACATAGGAAATGCATTGAGAATTGTAAAAACATTGATTTGACAAAATCTACTAAGGAAGGGTGGATTGGTGGGTTAAATGTACCAGAATGTAACATGTTTTTCATCATTACAACTGCTCAAGACTTCTTGAAAAAATCTATACAAAAGCCAGGAACCTTGCCAGTGTCCTTAACTCGTGCATCTTCCGATATCAGACTTGGGGAACAAGCCCCCTCGTCTGATTTCTGAAGATAAACTCAATAAAAGGTACTCTATATATTACTTACGGCACAATAAATTGTTCTATGGCGCTCAAAATACTTCAATGATATGTTTCTTTGTTTGCTAATATGGGAACGAGTGTTCACTCGAAGTCAAAACCCCTCTTTCCCTGATTGAACAGTTGGGTGTTACTTTTTTCACTGTTCGTGTACTTACTGGAAGCAAAGATTTCTTGCTTTGTTTGGTAGCATTTTCGAGGCTTCGCCACCTCTAATAAGAAGAGAAGCGTAACTAGGCACTTCCATCTTCTTTTGCTTCCTATTTCATCCATCTATTTTGTATTCAAGCTCAAAATTCCATTTAACAATACAAAGTTGGAACAGAGCAAATACGGACCTCCAAAACATCAGAGGTGGACTTAAGCCATTATTTACATACTTAATTGTCTACAAATTCCTTCCACTTTTCCCGATCGTGACAAGGAGCACACGGCGGATGTTTCTGGTCGGCAGGGAATGCTCACTCCTCCATGGCACATGATGTTTTTGGACGTCTGTGTTTGCTTGTTTTTGAGTACTGTTCGTTAAGTCCATAATGCATTTGGTGCAGTATATATATATATATATATATATATATATATATATATATATATATATATATATATATATATATATATATATATATATATATTCCATATAAACTGTGTTTATTGTGACTTTTTGTATTTTTGTATGTTCAAATTGCAAACTTCCATTTCAGATGAACTGTAGAAGATGAATCATCTTTATCGAAGCGATATCATGCATCAAATATGTATATTTATATGTTTCGCTCCTTTGCTTTCTACAATTCACGCCAGTTCAAAACTAAACCTGACTCGACTGATCAGTCTTTATATAAATTCTTGTGGAGAGGAGGGACTGTGTAAAAAATGGCCAGGATTGGCAGAATATCCGAGGATATCATTATTGTCTCGATGTCCTCCTTGCTCATGTGAAGATACATGTTTTCTTAAAAATACATGTTGCCCTGATAAATATTTCGAAAGAAAAATGTCGCGATTTCGTCATTCAGTTTTTCAATGGTCATTTATCAACAAACAATCTAGAATGTTGCCATTATATTCTGTAATTGATTCATGTCCTGAATTTGCAAAGAATACTAATAAGTGTGAAAATCCCTCAAGTGAAATTGAAGACCGAAATTTCGTAACGTCTTTAGTGACTAATTATACATACTACAATGTTTTTTGTGCCACGTGTAATGACGAAAGAGAATCCGACATTGTAGTATGGGATACATCTGTTGATTTGAGTAGAAATTATATATTTTTCATGGAGTCCAGAGACGAATTGTTTTCATTTATTAAAAAATATAGGGGCTTTGTCATTTTTACACCTCCGCCGATCCTTCGAAATATCGTTTTTCCAATTCACTTCGATAATAACTTTTTTACGGATTCGTGTCTGGATGGAAGTGATCTTCAAATTGCATGTTCCTCATCATATATAAACATATTTAGGCTTTACAAAAACATATTTTGCTTTCTATGTAAACTTCAACAACTGAGACGATCTCAACCTTCCATTGATACCTGTCCCAAATCAGTCACAAAAAGTATTCAAAAATTATGTAGTTATAATTTGGTTTCAAATATGACTTACCCATACAAAAATTTTTACTGCTTCCTGTGCAATATTCCAACATCATGTAAAACTGGACAAAATCGCTCTGTTCACAAGGGAAAATATGATTTTCTCGACTTTTCGAGCATTGTAAGTGAACAGATAGATGGGGAGCAATATAATCGACGTCTACTTATTTTTAAAGGTTATGCTTTCAATAATATTTCGATTCTAAACAAGATCTGGAAAACAGTACTGAAAAAGGATGTCAGTTCTGATAAGGCAACAAAATACATTTCGAACCAAATGAAACCTTTTCTTACAAGCATGGCAGATGCTTATCCACATCGGATTTGTGACCGAGACATCTTTTCAAATACAAGCCAAAACGTCAGCATGAAAGACTGCGACTGTTCCTTGTCATGCTTGTTCAAAAACCCCTGTAGTTGTTGCTTAGATACCGCGTTGATGTATCCAATAGGGTGTGTAAGCAATACAAAGGCTATTTTCTCGAAAGAGAAAAGTTTGGAAGAGGCAAAAATACAAGTTGTAAAAGAGTGCTATAAAGGAACCACGATCAGTCGCCTTGAACATAGAGAAAAGATTAAGCATCTATGTGAGGGATCTTTGGACGAGTTTGATTTTCCCGTTTTATCAAATAGTGTTACATACAAAAACATGTTTTGTTTTCTTTGCAATACGAACTATACAATTGCTAACGGAACTCTCATTTCCGAGCCATATGAAATTGTTGACATCAACATATTTTGCAACAATCCTCTGAAGTTTGATTTCTTAATGCGATTCAGTGAAGTCCTTGAGGAGGCTGTTAGGAGTCAATGTGATATCATATATGGTAGTAAAAAAAATATTTTATGCTTTAAAGATACAGGTTTTACTATTAAAAGAAGAAATGTATGCAGAGGAACACACGCTAACTTTGATGACCATTCAACCGGAAATTGGACATGTGAAAAAACAGGTTCCAAGTCTTTTTTTCATGTTAAGAAATATCCAAGTGAATTTTGTCAATTATGCAAACCGTTTAATGACTTGGATTCTTTCGACAAGGTAGAGGTTTGTGATGAATCTAAAATCCAGTATGTGAAGTATAAGAATGCTTGTCTAACCTTACCGGATGCAAGGTACGAGCCTCCATTTCAATCTTATAGAAACATATTCTGTTCTCATTGTATAGGAGAATACAATGTTTCACACCAATATCAATTTTCGGAAAGCTGTCGTACTGTCCTTGGAGGAATAGCACCACAAAGTTCCAGAATGATGAGAGATCTATTTGTTCCGATGGTACCATTACCAGCCTATTCATTCAAAATTAAAAAATCCGAGGCAAGTGTGATAGTTATTGAGAATTCTAATTCTACAATTTGGCGAGAATACCTAACATTTAACGTTCTATATCAGTTTACATTTTATTCTAATCCTTTTTTTATTCCAGAGTATAATTTTGTTGAATAGAATGTATTTTCAAACACTAAGAAATACAGGAACACCGTTTTCTTCAAATAAATTCTAGTTATAAATAAAATGGCCGTTTAAACATAATTTGACATTAATCAACGTATTTCTTCTTTTGTAATTAATCGATAATTGTCAATATAAAACAAATTTTAAAAAAATGTATTTCTTTTCATTTCTGCAGTCTGCAAGATATGGGTGTTACCCAGGGAGAGTTTTGGAAGATGGAGTGTGCAAACTAGTCATCCCTTTTCCCCGCCAAATTTCATACCACCTGCACATTCTCTGCCAGCTGAGTGTATCTTCATCCATGAACGATACAGCACTTGTTTTGTCCCAGGTGAAGTCGCTTGTTTTTCAAAACTTATCGAATTCTATCTACGTTGAACCTACTGAGTTAAGAAATCTGTATATTCTAGCCAGGCCATCTGATGTCCAGCTTTATCAAAAAGACGTTTACTACTTTGAAGGACAGGTTACTTTATCTTATAATTTGTTGTATTACGAAAGTTTCGATAGAAATGCTGTAGAGAACGATCTACTACAAACATATCACACATTAGAAATAGAGCATTCTACTCATGGAGCTGGAAATATTTCGTTTTCCTTAAAGGGTATCGAATTTGGAAATTTAAGTGAAACTCTAACATCTAGGAACTTGATACCAGAAAAGGACTACCTTTCCTTTCGGGATTATTACAAAACAATTCTAATAAATTTTCCCGACAACGGCGTAATTGTAAGTAGAATACTGACAAGTCGTTTGCGTATTATCAATATTACGGGTACTAGTATAAACTTTGACGAGGAAAATTATCGTGTCATTGTTAAGAATTCAAATGAGGTATTTTATCTTGGAGAATTTGTTCGGGATTATTCGTTTCAACTTAAAGTGTACATTGAGTCCATAACTGACCGTACTGTGACAACAGGTATTTCGGACACAATAGAGACCTTGACGAATATCGTTAATGGCTTCAGTATAGCCTCTCTTGTTTTCTTAGTCGTCATCTACCTGATGATACCCGAGTTACGCACTCTACCCGGATTAAATATAATGAGCACGACGTTTTCTCTTCTTGGCATGCAGCTGACATACACGATAGCCAATGTTCTGCAGAAGGAAACCTTTGTCTGTACGATAGTAGGAGTTTTATTGCATTACTTTTGGTTGTGTTTATGCTGTTGTATGTTCATCTGCTGCTTACATATATTTTTCACTGTGAAGGGGTTTGTCATAAGCTTCGTACATGGTGAGAAATTTAACAAATTATTTGTTAAGTATGTTTTGTTTTGCTATTTGTTTCCATTTACAGTGGTGTTTGTTAACCTTTCGTTGTCCTATTTGATAGACGGCAGTATTGGTTATGGTATCAAAGTATGTTTCGTAGAACAGTAAATACAAAACATAGCAACCTTTATAGTCCCACTTGTGTCAACTTGCATCAGCAACATAATATTATTCACTCTAACCATCAAACACATTGCAGAGTCCAAGGAGAACGTGACTGACCTGGTTGTATTCTGTAAGTTCTTTTGTTTGACAGGGGCAGTTTGGATTTTACAGGTTATAGACTGTTTCTTCCATATTTCTGCATTCTCTTTCGTTGTGACAATTCTGACATCTTCGCAAGGGATTTTTATTTTTATTGGAGTTGTGTTTTCCTCACCAGTAGTGAAATTTTTCAAATCTAAGAAGGTACTGTCAGGTACGACGACGGACGTTACTGCTGTAAGTAGAATGCAAACTGATTCTATCGGAGTATAAAAGATAGAATACATGGAAAGTGTTACATATGTTGTATTTTTTAGTCTATTCCAAATGTTATGTAGTCTGTAATCTTGCTTAAGACATGTTAAATCTATTTGTGTAGAATGTTTAATCGGTCGGTACATTGTCTAGTTTGCATGACCAACATACTACTTTTAATAACTTTTATTTTATTTCATTTACATAAAGATGACAGAACATAAAAACATGCATACATGTAATTGTGATTAAATAAAAAATAGATTGCTAGTATTTTTATCAGAACATACGGAGAGAGCAGAAATCACTTTAAATATGGATTGCTACTTACCACTATATTAATGAAGTCCTTTTATATCCCTGGCCCGAGGAAACTTTTTGTATTGTTGTGCGCCTAGTGTCATTTATGAAAACCATTGATAAGTGAAAAATATTAAATGTAAAATTATGAATAAATGTCTGTCATCAAGTTCAATTTCTTTTTTTTTTTTAAAAAAAAGTGAATCATGTTAATCATTAAGTACTTAATGATTAAACATAATTGAAACAATAAAATGTCTTTCTTTGGTTGTTAGTACGGGAATGAATGAAGCAGCTGTTGCAGAAAAAATACATAACCCGCGTAAGCGGGTTATGTATTTTTTTCTGCAATAGCTGCGACATTCAATCCCGTACTTACAACGAAAGAAAGACATTTTATTGTTTATATTTATATCTGTTTAAATAATCATTTAAGTAGGATTAAAAAATTCATTATTGCATTAATGATGCGAACGTCTTTGTACTTTTTATTGATGGAACAGCCACTGATCAAGGAATATGTACAAAGACATTCCTAGTGTAGTTCATGCAATGATTAACGCAATGGGTTTTCTTAAGAAATAAAGAAGAAAATATTCTGTAGATGGAAATATAAAAGAAATAATGTGTTGTTTTCTTACATTAAATGTATTAGAATGCATAAGATTTTGAAAAGAAGTTCTTAATGAAAAATGCATTCTTTCAATTTCTTCAAAAATATTATTAAAGTCAGTGTCAGAGGGAATATTCTCCCAATGTTTACGTGCATTTATTACGGAGCAGTGCATAGATTAATATTTGTTTAAGTTACTGTATCTAATATTCACATTTACGTTAGTTGTAACAACTGTATGATGAACTGCACTCGCGGAATTGAACTCTTGGCACAGATTTTCAAATTAGTACTAAAACAGAATATAACGATCAATATTAGTCTAATACATACCTGAATTGTGTAAGATGGTGTGGACAATATATAACTTGTAGGCGAGAAATCATGATCATTTACGCCGTTTTTCCTACAGCGGAAAAGAAATTAAAACAAATACAGAATCAATATTGACTGTGATTTACTTATGGTCCTTGCTATAGGATTTTGTAATAGCAAATAAAATGATCTTTTTTAAACCTACTTAGTAAGTAACAATAATTATCACTACACCTATTGAAAAGCATTCAATTTGTAAGATATTGTTTTTTTCTGGTATCGATTTAAACAGAAACCTATGGCGTCAGAGGAGAGTGGAAATACCTTAATCATAAAATTTATTTGCTCATTGTATTGACCATAGAACTTAACTTGCAATGGTTGCTTCAAACGAGACTACTGATATTCTTGATTCCTCAGTTTGTTTATCAGTAATTTAAGGCCGGTGTACACGATGAGATTTGTAGTATAATATATGTATTATAATACTTTTGTATTATAATACTTTCTTGTACTCACGCTAATACATATCTTTAAGATTGTAAATAAACTACGTATTCCAACGTGTTTGTCACCGCCATATTTCTCTCTCTCTGTCAAAGTAATAAAAAATGGTGGATGAGGCTCTGTTATATAGCAGTGTCTATCGTACTATTCACTGCTTGTTATATTTCACAAGTCCTTTTCCCCTTCTCATTAAGCCACGAAATTTTCGATGTCTTTACTTGTAAATTTGATCATTATTATTTACCATGTGCTTTTTTAGTAATGATAAAAATAGGATAACCCCTAGTTTCACTACATTCCATTGGTTGAAAGTGATAAGTTAGATAAAACTTGTATTAGGAGCATTGCTCTATTCTTAAAGATTCGAAAAATCTTATGATACACTGTATTTAGAGTGTATACACAGAAAGATTTTGTATTATGATACAAATCTTATAATACAAATCTTACAGTACATATACCGGCCTTTACATGTACCTCGTTTAAAAGAATGTTAATACTCTTGCGTATAGAATCAACTGAAAGATATAAACCACGTATACAGCATGTACAGATGATGAAGGCATATTATTGCATAAGTGAGGAAAGTTAACGATTAAAAGGTACAGTCGTATGTCATAAACCCTGGTTGTTAGATTGCCATTAACGTTTTTTTAGGAAAATATCCAAATATGAAACAAGATGTGTCAGACTATGTGGTATCCATTACTTAAAGCTCATCGTGATATATCGAATCGACATAAGAGTGAAAATAACTCTTGTTAAGGTCAGACGACACGTTTCTCAAATATATTTTTGGTATTTCTTAATATTTTATAAAAACAATAAACAATAATAGCTGGCATTCTCTTGTGATTTCTTCATTGTTTTCAATATGATTTAAATATAAGTTCAACTAGAGCAAAGCTCGTTGCAAAGCAACGAGAAGGTCTTCCGTCCCGTTTTGACGCCATCAAAAAGAAAGCAATGAGCTTAAAGTCGTCTCCAGTAACTTTATAATTTCAATTTTGCATCAAAACCTTAAATAATAAGGTATTTTTGGCTACTTCCGGTTTGACCGGAAGTGATGTCGATGGACTGAAAATTAAGTTTGTGCTTCTTGTGATATATGTTACCCAAAAACTTGTCCAGAACAGCAAAAATATGCATTTTCTGACTACTTCCGGTTTGACCGGAATTGACGTCGCTGGACGCATTTTGACGACTTCAGTAGATTAAGCTTGACATTTGAAACAACATTGCTTCTTGGATGTATAACAAATTCTCAATACTTTTTTGAGATATCTGGAAAAAAAACTTTTGGCCCCTCTAGATCCCTTAATTTAGGGGTCAGCCCTTTTTTCGAGATATAATTCAAAAGATCTTGTAATTCTGCACAAATTCTGTTCTATATGTTTTAACAAAATATTTTTAGTTTAGAAGATAAAAAGTAAAATATGTAAAAATTTTCGCTCTTTTAGGCATTCTACTTTTTGACCCCCATAAAGCACCATTTTGAATGGAGTCATCGAAAAACAAAAACTACTATGCACAATTTCAATCCTTGTATTACCTAAATTCAGTAGAATTTTTGCTCCAGCTTTAGCCGTCTCTGAGCCTTTGTCTGGAAACGAAAGCTTCTAAATTTTCGTTGCGTCTAGGAAAAGGAAAAAAAAGAACTAGAAAGTCTGCTATTGCAAGCAATAGCATATATTGCCCCGTACTGGTCATGACTTTCATTTTTATCATCAGTAAAACAATGGTCCATTAGCTAAGTTTGAACAACCATCGAGTCGTATCAGTCCTTTCCATTGGAAACGGAAGACCTTAATTGGGTACATACCACTAATTATTTTTAGAATCGGTAGGAGACGAAAGTAGTGCAGTACAATTACAAGTTCCTAAATATGCAGACTTGCATAAAAGAAATCTGGCAAATGTACTGAACTGTGCCATATACTTGTTAATTGGCAGTATCTTTCTTATCATAAAAGCTTGGCAAATGTAATTTATGAAGAAGATCAGCCGAATTATTTTGTGTATTATAACGCCAGTGAAAACTCTGAAATTTCCTTCTTTCACTTTCATTTTTAGAGGTTCTGCAGAAAAACGAATCTGACATGCCACCATCAATTCGAGCAGTTCTGCATTGCAGAGAGCTGATGTTTGTTATGAGATGATAAATCATGTGTAAACTTCCTCAGTTTAGCGTAATCATGAACATTTTCGGCGAGATGAATGTTTTATATACAGTGGTGATCAAGGCTTCGCGAACCTGCAGGAGCGGATCCAAGGATTTATGAATGAATAAAAAATTATGAAAATGACGTACCAATTTTGTAATTTATACTTGCACTATCTAATGAAGTGAATAATATACAAGTAATAGATATACAAGAAAACGCGAAATGATAATAAATGCAGCTGACGATCGTTATTTTTTTTATATAGATAAAATAAAATAATTATAAATTCAAGAGACAAAACAGAAAGAGAATGAATGATGGCAAAATATCACATGACGGGAACTGAATTTTTTGAATGAAACTTTTAAAACGTTACTTGAAAGTTGTATATGTTATATCTGTGTATTCTACCTGGCTGTGTGCTTCAAAAGGGGGGGGTCGTCTTGAACATAGTACCTTAGCCATAACGTTTGAACGGTAAGAGCTAGGGCTTTCGTATTTCAAATATGCATGTAATCCTTGTGAAAAGAACTTTTATTGGATACCATGAACTTTGACCCTTTGACCTAGACCTTGGAGAACACATGTGTACATCTTAATCTTTTTTTCTGTTTCGTTTCTATGGCAACTTTGAGCGACTCATTACAATTATTTTAAAAGTAGAAATCACTTTGACACATTGCAAGGAATAAACATCGAAAGTTTCAAAACTATTGCCTGCGTAGTTATTGAGAAAATCGAAATTAAAGAATTTTAACTTTCAACTGGTTTCCATGGCAATGATCGATTATTTGAAAATTTTAAATGCGAATCGCACAACTACAGATACTAATCATTAAAATAAAAAAAGTTTCATGACGAACGTTTAAGGGACCAGAGAGAACACTCTCGGACAAAATTTGTCGCTTTTTACAGGTTTCCATGGCAACGGTAGTCATATTGGAACTTAACGACATCACTGCACAACTACAACCAGTGATCGTCCTTTGAGGAAAGTTTCAGAAAGATTGTCCCAGCCATCTCCGAGAAACAGCCTGGATAAAAAAAAACATGCGTACAATATCAATATGTCGTCCCCGACTTCGTTCGGGGCGACATAATAATAAGAATAATCTTAATCATCAGAATCAGTAGAAGGTCTTCCGTTGGAAACGGAAGACCTTAACAAGATATGTGATATAGGCTATTCAGAAGATTACCCATAAGGTTTATATAAGAAATATCACCCCTGGTATCTTGCCCAAATGCCTGGCAATTAAGGTATCTCAATTTTTTGTGAGGAAGCTTCTTTAAGTACTCATACTTTAATGACAAATTCTGTGGAAAAATTATATATTTTTGAGAAACGTGACGTCTGACCTTAATGACAATTAATACGTCGTCGATATATCTAAATGTCGAGTTTGACGAGCTACTAATTGTTTTCTTCTTTTCATGGATTAGATTTTTAACAAATTATGCTTTTTATGAATACAAAAATAGGTCTGAAATATGACAAAGGGTCTCAACTCATTGAGTTTTATAAGCTAAGTAAGACTGATTGTTAACTGTTTCATAGATACGAGGGTTGTTCATAAGGAACGTTCTGGGGCTCGTAACATAAAGCTTGCTAAGTTTTTGACTTAAGTAGGGTCGTAAGTACGGTTTAGGCACAATCTTGGGACCTGTATGTGTACTGCTTAAGTATGTCTTAAACCGTAACATAAAGCGAACTAAGCTAGGTCCTAGCTAAGTCAGACTTATGTTAAAAATATTTCACATGAGTCAACCTATAGTTTTAATTTTATATAGATATATTGCTAATGTGATTCAGTTAGGGTTTTAATTTATTACATATTAAAGTTGAAGCCCTTACCTATCGGTTTAAGTTATGTTAGATTAGATTTCGTATTAAAATTATAATTATGTAATAAACTATTCGGAATGTATGAAAACAAATACTGCACGATCAGAAAGTGGCGATTTGTGGTTCATTGTAAATGTTCACGACAATTGTTTTATCACCTGAGGTGTTTTCAGTTTACCTTTTGTAACTCTTTTGTTTGATAAATGTTCACTTGACCTGTTATTATCGCAGACAAGAAAAGATAATCAACCGCCTATTCACTTGAAATTGAAACTCTAAAAAGTTCGATACATTTTGAATCCGCGCTATGTATAATGCCATGTATGTCAGAAGCAAAAATGCAGAAGTTTAATGATATAGTTATAATCAAGGATTCAAAACAAAAATCGAGATATTTCTAGAACCGAAGTCCTATTAAACATTTCCAGATTTCGCGATCTCGAGATCGTACTCGCGCACTGACTCTGACAGTTGGTTCACAATTTTTAGGGGCCCTGTCAAAATTTGATTTATTTACAAACAACAAAAATACTGTTTCCTAGATAAAGCAACGTAGTATGTAGCATTTAAAGTCATAATTTGGCGTATTTTTCATAAGTTCAGACTAACTAAAATTAAAATGATCTTCCTCTTTGCTTTTTTATTTTATATAAAGATGGGACTTTCCTGTAAATCCTGTAAATATAACACAATTTAATCGCATTACATAAAAACACAAGATTTATAAAACAATAACCGATTCATTTCCGATTCGGGATAAAAATATTATATCAAACACAGTTTCAAGTCAATTTAACCTACATTTATAGAAATATGGGGACGATATTTGGGCTCAAAATCGGCGATTTCATTTTCAATTTGATAGCAAATATTATCTTAATCTTTGTTTAATCTCATGTTTTACTTTTTAGTTCAGATACGCCATACTTGGTATATAGCTTTATGACCCTTTTTAAAATTTTCATACGGCCCCTTATATATCGAAGGCCAGAGTACGAGTCCGAGAATTTTAACTTTCAACTGGTTTCCATGGCAATGATCGATTATTTGAAAATTTTAAATGCGAATCGCACAACTACAGATACTAATCATTAAAATAAAAAAAGTTTCATGACGAACGTTTAAGGGACCAGAGAGAACACTCTCGGACAAAATTTGTCGCTTTTTACAGGTTTCCATGGCAACGGTAGTCATATTGGAACTTAACGACCTCACTGCACAACTGCAACCAGTGATCGTCCTTTGAGGAAAGTTTCAGAAAGATTGTCCCAGCCATCTCCGAGAAACAGCCTGGATAAAAAAAAACATGCGTACAATATCAATATGTCGTCCCCGACTTCGTTCGGGGCGACATAATAATAAGAATAATCTTAATCATCAGAATCAGTAGAAGGTCTTCCGTTGGAAACGGAAGACCTTAACAAGATATGTGATATAGGCTATTCAGAAGATTACCCATAAGGTTTATATAAGAAATATCACCCCTGGTATCTTGCCCAAATGCCTGGCAATTAAGGTACCTCAATTTTTTGTGAGGAAGCTTCTTTAAGTACTCATACTTTAATGACAAATTCTGTGGAAAAATTATATATTTTTGAGAAACGTGTCGTCTGACCTTAATGACAATTAATACGTCGTCGATATATCTAAATGTCGAGTTTGACGAGCTACTAATTGTTTTCTTCTTTTCATGGATTAGATTTTTAACAAATTATGCTTTTTATGAATACAAAAATAGGTCTGAAATATGACAAAGGGTCTCAACTCATTGAGTTTTATAAGCTAAGTAAGACTGATTGTTAACTGTTTCATAGATACGAGGGTTGTTCATAAGGAACGTTCTGGGGCTCGTAACATAAAGCTTGCTAAGTTTTTGACTTAAGTAGGGTCGTAAGTACGGTTTAGGCACAATCTTGGGACCTGTATGTGTACTGCTTAAGTATGTCTTAAACCGTAACATAAAGCGAACTAAGCTAGGTCCTAGCTAAGTCAGACTTATGTTAAAAATATTTCACATGAGTCAACCTATAGTTTTAATTTTATATAGATATATTGCTAATGTGATTCAGTTAGGGTTTTAATTTATTACATATTAAAGTTGAAGCCCTTACCTATCGGTTTAAGTTATGTTAGATTAGATTTCGTATTAAAATTATAATTATGTAATAAACTATTCGGAATGTATGAAAACAAATACTGCACGATCAGAAAGTGGCGATTTGTGGTTCATTGTAAATGTTCACGACAATTGTTTTATCACCTGAGGTGTTTTCAGTTTACCTTTTGTAACTCTTTTGTTTGATAAATGTTCACTTGACCTGTTATTATCGCAGACAAGAAAAGATAATCAACCGCCTATTCACTTGAAATTGAAACTCTAAAAAGTTCGATACATTTTGAATCCGCGCTATGTATAATGCCATGTATGTCAGAAGCAAAAATGCAGAAGTTTAATGATATAGTTATAATCAAGGATTCAAAACAAAAATCGAGATATTTCTAGAACCGAAGTCCTATTAAACATTTCCAGATTTCGCGATCTCGAGATCGTACTCGCGCACTGACTCTGACAGTTGGTTCACAATTTTTAGGGGCCCTGTCAAAATTTGATTTATTTACAAACAACAAAAATACTGTTTCCTAGATAAAGCAACGTAGTATGTAGCATTTAAAGTCATAATTTGGCGTATTTTTCATAAGTTCAGACTAACTAAAATTAAAATGATCTTCCTCTTTGCTTTTTTATTTTATATAAAGATGGGACTTTCCTGTAAATCCTGTAAATATAACACAATTTAATCGCATTACATAAAAACACAAGATTTATAAAACAATAACCGATTCATTTCCGATTCGGGATAAAAATATTATATCAAACACAGTTTCAAGTCAATTTAACCTACATTTATAGAAATATGGGGACGATATTTGGGCTCAAAATCGGCGATTTCATTTTCAATTTGATAGCAAATATTATCTTAATCTTTGTTTAATCTCATGTTTTACTTTTTAGTTCAGATACGCCATACTTGGTATATAGCTTTATGACCCTTTTTAAAATTTTCATACGGCCCCTTATATATCGAAGGCCAGAGTACGAGTCCGAGAATTTTAACTTTCAACTGGTTTCCATGGCAATGATCGATTATTTGAAAATTTTAAATGCGAATCGCACAACTACAGATACTAATCATTAAAATAAAAAAAGTTTCATGACGAACGTTTAAGGGACCAGAGAGAACACTCTCGGACAAAATTTGTCGCTTTTTACAGGTTTCCATGGCAACGGTAGTCATATTGGAACTTAACGACCTCACTGCACAACTACAACCAGTGATCGTCCTTTGAGGAAAGTTTCAGAAAGATTGTCCCAGCCATCTCCGAGAAACAGCCTGGATAAAAAAAAACATGCGTACAATATCAATATGTCGTCCCCGACTTCGTTCGGGGCGACATAATAATAAGAATAATCTTAATCATCAGAATCAGTAGAAGGTCTTCCGTTGGAAACGGAAGACCTTAACAAGATATGTGATATAGGCTATTCAGAAGATTACCCATAAGGTTTATATAAGAAATATCACCCCTGGTATCTTGCCCAAATGCCTGGCAATTAAGGTACCTCAATTTTTTGTGAGGAAGCTTCTTTAAGTACTCATACTTTAATGACAAATTCTGTGGAAAAATTATATATTTTTGAGAAACGTGTCGTCTGACCTTAATGACAATTAATACGTCGTCGATATATCTAAATGTCGAGTTTGACGAGCTACTAATTGTTTTCTTCTTTTCATGGATTAGATTTTTAACAAATTATGCTTTTTATGAATACAAAAATAGGTCTGAAATATGACAAAGGGTCTCAACTCATTGAGTTTTATAAGCTAAGTAAGACTGATTGTTAACTGTTTCATAGATACGAGGGTTGTTCATAAGGAACGTTCTGGGGCTCGTAACATAAAGCTTGCTAAGTTTTTGACTTAAGTAGGGTCGTAAGTACGGTTTAGGCACAATCTTGGGACCTGTATGTGTACTGCTTAAGTATGTCTTAAACCGTAACATAAAGCGAACTAAGCTAGGTCCTAGCTAAGTCAGACTTATGTTAAAAATATTTCACATGAGTCAACCTATAGTTTTAATTTTATATAGATATATTGCTAATGTGATTCAGTTAGGGTTTTAATTTATTACATATTAAAGTTGAAGCCCTTACCTATCGGTTTAAGTTATGTTAGATTAGATTTCGTATTAAAATTATAATTATGTAATAAACTATTCGGAATGTATGAAAACAAATACTGCACGATCAGAAAGTGGCGATTTGTGGTTCATTGTAAATGTTCACGACAATTGTTTTATCACCTGAGGTGTTTTCAGTTTACCTTTTGTAACTCTTTTGTTTGATAAATGTTCACTTGACCTGTTATTATCGCAGACAAGAAAAGATAATCAACCGCCTATTCACTTGAAATTGAAACTCTAAAAAGTTCGATACATTTTGAATCCGCGCTATGTATAATGCCATGTATGTCAGAAGCAAAAATGCAGAAGTTTAATGATATAGTTATAATCAAGGATTCAAAACAAAAATCGAGATATTTCTAGAACCGAAGTCCTATTAAACATTTCCAGATTTCGCGATCTCGAGATCGTACTCGCGCACTGACTCTGACAGTTGGTTCACAATTTTTAGGGGCCCTGTCAAAATTTGATTTATTTACAAACAACAAAAATACTGTTTCCTAGATAAAGCAACGTAGTATGTAGCATTTAAAGTCATAATTTGGCGTATTTTTCATAAGTTCAGACTAACTAAAATTAAAATGATCTTCCTCTTTGCTTTTTTATTTTATATAAAGATGGGACTTTCCTGTAAATCCTGTAAATATAACACAATTTAATCGCATTACATAAAAACACAAGATTTATAAAACAATAACCGATTCATTTCCGATTCGGGATAAAAATATTATATCAAACACAGTTTCAAGTCAATTTAACCTACATTTATAGAAATATGGGGACGATATTTGGGCTCAAAATCGGCGATTTCATTTTCAATTTGATAGCAAATATTATCTTAATCTTTGTTTAATCTCATGTTTTACTTTTTAGTTCAGATACGCCATACTTGGTATATAGCTTTATGACCCTTTTTAAAATTTTCATACGGCCCCTTATATATCGAAGGCCAGAGTACGAGTCCGAGAATTTTAACTTTCAACTGGTTTCCATGGCAATGATCGATTATTTGAAAATTTTAAATGCGAATCGCACAACTACAGATACTAATCATTAAAATAAAAAAAGTTTCATGACGAACGTTTAAGGGACCAGAGAGAACACTCTCGGACAAAATTTGTCGCTTTTTACAGGTTTCCATGGCAACGGTAGTCATATTGGAACTTAACGACCTCACTGCACAACTACAACCAGTGATCGTCCTTTGAGGAAAGTTTCAGAAAGATTGTCCCAGCCATCTCCGAGAAACAGCCTGGATAAAAAAAAAACATGCGTACAATATCAATATGTCGTCCCCGACTTCGTTCGGGGCGACATAATAATAAGAATAATCTTAATCATCAGAATCAGTAGAAGGTCTTCCGTTGGAAACGGAAGACCTTAACAAGATATGTGATATAGGCTATTCAGAAGATTACCCATAAGGTTTATATAAGAAATATCACCCCTGGTATCTTGCCCAAATGCCTGGCAATTAAGGTACCTCAATTTTTTGTGAGGAAGCTTCTTTAAGTACTCATACTTTAATGACAAATTCTGTGGAAAAATTATATATTTTTGAGAAACGTGTCGTCTGACCTTAATGACAATTAATACGTCGTCGATATATCTAAATGTCGAGTTTGACGAGCTACTAATTGTTTTCTTCTTTTCATGGATTAGATTTTTAACAAATTATGCTTTTTATGAATACAAAAATAGGTCTGAAATATGACAAAGGGTCTCAACTCATTGAGTTTTATAAGCTAAGTAAGACTGATTGTTAACTGTTTCATAGATACGAGGGTTGTTCATAAGGAACGTTCTGGGGCTCGTAACATAAAGCTTGCTAAGTTTTTGACTTAAGTAGGGTCGTAAGTACGGTTTAGGCACAATCTTGGGACCTGTATGTGTACTGCTTAAGTATGTTTTAAACCGTAACATAAAGCGAACTAAGCTAGGTCCTAGCTAAGTCAGACTTATGTTAAAAATATTTCACATGAGTCAACCTATAGTTTTAATTTTATATAGATATATTGCTAATGTGATTCAGTTAGGGTTTTAATTTATTACATATTAAAGTTGAAGCCCTTACCTATCGGTTTAAGTTATGTTAGATTAGATTTCGTATTAAAATTATAATTATGTAATAAACTATTCGGAATGTATGAAAACAAATACTGCACGATCAGAAAGTGGCGATTTGTGGTTCATTGTAAATGTTCACGACAATTGTTTTATCACCTGAGGTGTTTTCAGTTTACCTTTTGTAACTCTTTTGTTTGATAAATGTTCACTTGACCTGTTATTATCGCAGACAAGAAAAGATAATCAACCGCCTATTCACTTGAAATTGAAACTCTAAAAAGTTCGATACATTTTGAATCCGCGCTATGTATAATGCCATGTATGTCAGAAGCAAAAATGCAGAAGTTTAATGATATAGTTATAATCAAGGATTCAAAACAAAAATCGAGATATTTCTAGAACCGAAGTCCTATTAAACATTTCCAGATTTCGCGATCTCGAGATCGTACTCGCGCACTGACTCTGACAGTTGGTTCACAATTTTTAGGGGCCCTGTCAAAATTTGATTTATTTACAAACAACAAAAATACTGTTTCCTAGATAAAGCAACGTAGTATGTAGCATTTAAAGTCATAATTTGGCGTATTTTTCATAAGTTCAGACTAACTAAAATAAAAATGATCTTCCTCTTTGCTTTTTTATTTTATATAAAGATGGGACTTTCCTGTAAATCCTGTAAATATAACACAATTTAATCGCATTACATAAAAACACAAGATTTATAAAACAATAACCGATTCATTTCCGATTCGGGATAAAAATATTATATCAAACACAGTTTCAAGTCAATTTAACCTACATTTATAGAAATATGGGGACGATATTTGGGCTCAAAATCGGCGATTTCATTTTCAATTTGATAGCAAATATTATCTTAATCTTTGTTTAATCTCATGTTTTACTTTTTAGTTCAGATACGCCATACTTGGTATATAGCTTTATGACCCTTTTTAAAATTTTCATACGGCCCCTTATATATCGAAGGCCAGAGTACGAGTCCGAGAATTTTAACTTTCAACTGGTTTCCATGGCAATGATCGATTATTTGAAAATTTTAAATGCGAATCGCACAACTACAGATACTAATCATTAAAATAAAAAAAGTTTCATGACGAACGTTTAAGGGACCAGAGAGAACACTCTCGGACAAAATTTGTCGCTTTTTAAGGTTTCCATGGCAACGGTAGTCATATTGGAACTTAACGACCTCACTGCACAACTACAACCAGTGATCGTCCTTTGAGGAAAGTTTCAGAAAGATTGTCCCAGCCATCTCCGAGAAACAGCCTGGATAAAAAAAAACATGCGTACAATATCAATATGTCGTCCCCGACTTCGTTCGGGGCGACATAATAATAAGAATAATCTTAATCATCAGAATCAGTAGAAGGTCTTCCGTTGGAAACGGAAGACCTTAACAAGATATGTGATATAGGCTATTCAGAAGATTACCCATAAGGTTTATATAAGAAATATCACCCCTGGTATCTTGCCCAAATGCCTGGCAATTAAGGTACCTCAATTTTTTGTGAGGAAGCTTCTTTAAGTACTCATACTTTAATGACAAATTCTGTGGAAAAATTATATATTTTTGAGAAACGTGTCGTCTGACCTTAATGACAATTAATACGTCGTCGATATATCTAAATGTCGAGTTTGACGAGCTACTAATTGTTTTCTTCTTTTCATGGATTAGATTTTTAACAAATTATGCTTTTTATGAATACAAAAATAGGTCTGAAATATGACAAAGGGTCTCAACTCATTGAGTTTTATAAGCTAAGTAAGACTGATTGTTAACTGTTTCATAGATACGAGGGTTGTTCATAAGGAACGTTCTGGGGCTCGTAACATAAAGCTTGCTAAGTTTTTGACTTAAGTAGGGTCGTAAGTACGGTTTAGGCACAATCTTGGGACCTGTATGTGTAC